>NC_136617.1:14845053-15027553 GCF_933228915.1 Telmatherina bonti | reverse complement strand
CACAAAAAAGTGAAGTTCTCCACTGCAGGTTCTTCATTTTGATGCTGAACATACACACAAATGAATGTATACATATGGATGTATTTAAGAAACAGTAGAATTGTCTTAATTATATCGGTTTAAATCACATGTGGGCAAACAAGGCAAAAAGTGCTTGCCGTTCATGTTAAACCCTCTGGTCCCCACCCCTTCCCAAGTTATTACAGACACTGAAAAAAAAACACACATCCACACAAGCACACACATACACAAATCATCAAATGCCCTACTCACAACATCCCAGAGACAATCTTCAAACTGTTGTCAGTAAACAAACAAAACCCCCAACTTACAGCAGTGACAGAATTGATGCAGATGAGAAAAATCAATTTAGTTCACCGTTGATGCCATCTCAAGTTGTTTTATGTCTCCTATGTGTGATTCAAACTATGTTTACAAGTGTAATCCAATACCAATCCAACATTTTTTTCTCACTCCAGGTCAGCATTATTTGTTGCAAGTAAAATCTCAGAAACCGTGTGACCTGCAGAAGCATTACTTCTGCCCCCGTTCAGCATTGTCCCTGGATTCAATTTACTCGGGCTCCTGGTTGCCTCCATGTAAAGAAACAGCTATCCTGTGTTCACACGCTTTGAGAAATACTTCCTCAGATACTGAGTTCGACTTGGTATGAAGAGTCTTCACAAGAGCACAGAGAGTGCATCGTCCCCACACGTGACAGCAGAGGGGGGTGTAATAGTACAACAATGGATCTGTACTCTGGGCCCAGACAGAGGACCTGTCCTGTTGCAGCACATGTAACTTGCCAAAAAAAAGAAAGAAAAAACATTTAACACAAAAAAGGAGAATAAACCAGCAACCATAGATGCTTATACTACAAGGAGTGCTTATTAGAACATACTCGATTACCTACTGGAGCATAAACAATTTTATGAAAGTCAAACAGGTTGTTACACCAAGACTTACATCTTCATCAAACACATTTTCTTCTGACAAGACCGCCTGATATTTCCAACTTGAAGAAGGAAAAAGTGTGTGTGTGTGTGTGTGTGTGTTTGGGGGGGGGGGGGGGGGGATTAAGGTCATTGAGGAAATAATGGTTGTTAAAATAAAGCCATCACACTAGCAATAGTCTTCATAAGGTAAACAAATGTCAAGAGGTTAAAACTATCCTTGGGGATCTTTTCAGTGTGCAGAAGTTCTGCAGATAAGGAGGATGCTACAGTTAGGCCAGAAAAGCCTTACTTCCTACATGAAGCAACCAAAACCTAATGAAACGTCAGGTCAACAATTTTTTTTTGGGGGGGGGGGGGGGGGGGGGATAAATCACACCACCTATCCCAACAAGCAGCAAAAACACTGATATTAAGGACAAATCAATGCAAGTTTAGGTGAGAAGTGAGCAACAATACATCAGGCATTCTACTAGTAACCAGACACACTTTGTAGGAGACCAACGAGGAAGAATCGGGAGAACTTAGTAAAAAGTATTAAATGACCTGCTTTGTATAAGAGAAAAAACATGCACACATCCCTAACATTTGCAGATGCTCAGGGTTTGAAAACTAACCGAATTGATAAAAAAAAAAGCACACACAAGAAACAAAGCCTCTTATGATACGATGTTCTTCTTAAAAGATGATTTTGCACTGGTTCCTTCTGTGAGGGGAATTAATGCAGAACTGCACTGAATACCACTCAAGGCCAAAGTGTGGGTAGAAATATACACAGGTACGTAAATATAAAAATTAGCCCAATCCAAACATTTTCCAATTTAAGCCCACTTTTTTATTTTACATGTGTTTGTGTGTTTTTAAAGATGTCATTTGTGCTTGTATATGTATTTGTGGAGCACTGTGTGAATGTTTTCTGTCAAAAGAACGTGCATCTTCATTGCACAACCACATGCTTTTCAAATTCATCCAGGGTGGGTTTTGTTCAAAGATTTTTTTTTTTTAAAGAAGAGTGAGGGCATAAATAAACAAAACTAATTCTGAAATCTTGAATAACGGACGGTAGAAAAGAGGATGAAAAAAGGGACAGGTGACCAGAAAGCTAAAGTGAATGTGAATACCAGCTCCATATACTGTACTATACCACTTCTGCATTATGATGCCAACAGATAAGCCATGAAATAATAACCAAAAAGGGGGTTATGATGGAAGGGGATGGGGTTTAAATGTGGGTGGGATTAATCTAAAATGTCTTTTAGATTCCATCACTTCCTATTTTTTTGGTGAGGGCCAGTTGCCACGCTTCTCTCCACGATTTCCACCTCCATTTCCAGGCCCGCCAGAGCAACCACCGGGGGGGGGCCACGAGGGACCTCGGCCTCCACCTCCCCCTCCTCCTGTGTTGACTCTCCGTTCTGTCGGTCCATGCCAGGACGCTGGCTTGAGAAGCTTCTTTTATTGGCCGATGGCTCTTTACTTGCTATCTCTCGCTCGACCAGCCCGCCACCTCCGCTGCCCCCTCCTCCCCGTCCCAGGTGTGGTGATGGTGAGAAGGGTAAGACTTCCCTCCTCCTCCTTCCCTGTCTCTGAACTCTGTGAAGTCACTGCTCTCAGAGGCAGTCTCCCACTCCTCATTGGCCTGGTCTGAGTTCTGGTTGGTGAAGTCAGGAGACTTTGCTCCGTGGTTATGGTGGTTTTGGGGGTTGGTTGTACCAGTATTGCCCTGGCTGTAGTGGTGATGGTGATGGCTGTTTGCATTGTTAAGATGCCCGCCACCACTGTTATTGTTGGTGGTTAGTGTGGGGTTGTGGTTAGAATTTGGGGCATTTCCTGTATTGGGAGCAGAAACTGGTGCTCCATTGCTGTCTTGAACTGAATTTAGAGAAGGGGACGATGGTCTTCCTCCCCCAATGACACCGACTCCTCCATTGATTCGCGCAGCATTCTCTCGCTCTTTCAGTCTCCGGAAGCGGGGTGGTTTGTCCTGCTGGTGCTGAGACCGCCCATGCCGACGACGTCTAGGGGGTCTCTCAAACCCACGGTTAGTGGGAGGAGGGGGTGCATTTGGCCCTCCAGTGTTTGGTGCAGGATTGGTTGGAGCTTGCTGAGTTATGACCCCTCCATTTTCAGAGGAAACTAGAGGAGCAAGGGTCGTGGCAGGCAAAGATGGCTGAGTGGGGTTGGGCCCCTGATTTTGAATTTGACTTCCATCTGTTACCTTCTCCTTCTTTTCTCCTGCATTTCCTCCTCGACCAAAGTCTTTGGGGCCAGAGGGGTGTGGCTGACCTTGCTGTTTTCGGCCTGAAGTGGATGACTTGGAGGAACCACTGTGAGAACCTGGGTTGGGTCCAACTCGATGTCCCCCAGCTCTTCCTTCAGGATTGCCAGTACTCCTGTAGATGTTTCCTCCTCCATTTCCCCCACCCTCTGCCCCTTCTGGAGGGCACACCTCTTGGGGTAAAGACACGTGCCTGGGAACTTCTAGGTGGTGCAGATGAAGTGTTTGCTGCAGAATTGACCTTATCAGAACCATTCTTGGTGTTGGGTTTTTGGTTGTCATCTTTGTCAGAGTGAGCCAGATCACTTGCACCACTCTCACTACCAGTCTCTGAGCCTCTCTCTCTTCTTCTCTTGGGGATTTCTTCATACTCTGAACCCTCGCTGCGAGTTTCACTCCTGTTTCTGGCCCTGGCAGGATTATGCTGAGAGCGATCCTGGCCATGTCGACCACCAGGTCCTTCACCCTTGGATTCTTGGTGGTGGCCACCTGATGATCGATAGTCTCTGCCACTCTACCACCCATTCTGCCACGACTGCCACCAGCAGGTCCAGCACTGGCTGTGAAGCTGCCTCGGTACCCACGACCACGTCCATAAAATTCTCCCCCACGCCCTCGACCAGCCGGCCGCCTTTAGGAGGGACTCCATGGTGGTGGGAGCTTCCTCTTTCAAAAGAGCGATCTCTGTCCCTTCTCGAGGAGGGTCCTGAAAATCCTGATGTGGCATCTACAGCTTTGAGCCCTCTACCTGGCCCTCCTCCACCTCCACCAGAGGATCGGTCTTTTCCCCCATTCCTGGGTTTATTTGTCTGAGCTGCTTCGTCTTTAGATGGAGCTGAAGGTGCTCTGGGAGACGGAAGAGGCTTCCTGTTTCATGGAAATGGGTTGGCCACCATCTTGGTCTTTATCTTTTCCGAATCCTGTGGCAGATTTTTCTCCACCATCAACATCCCCTCCATCTCTCTTCATTTCCTTCAGAACTGGTTTCTTAATTGGACCAGCCCTTTTGTTAGTATTGCTGCCTCCTGTCTGGTTGGAGGCCTTATGATCTGATGATGTATTGGAGGGATCTTCTCCTCCACGGGAGTTGTTCCCACCTCCTGCATTATTGGCCCTTCTGCATGAGAAGACCCCCCACTCACATTGCTGCTTCCAGGGCGTGGGGCCCCACTGGGTTTCTGTCTTGTGTTCCCGCCCTCCTCTTTGGTTTGCCTTAGGATGGGGATGCTGCTGAGACTGATTATGACTACCATGTTGGGAAGGAGGTGGGCTAGATGCAATGGCAGAATGAGGTGCATGTGCTGGGCCCTGTCTTCTCCTGTTTCACATGGCTGTTACTGGTGTTACCACTGTTGCCTCTTTCTCCAAGACTGTGGCTGATACCAGATTCACCCTCTCTCTGTGGTGGGCGAGGATGCTGAGCCACTTTGACATTTCCATCCTCTCTGGCAGAAGATGAGGAGGGAGGAAGAGCAGGAGGATGACAGGGAAGGTTGGTGAAGAGGAGGGGAAGAGTCTGTCTTCTTAGCTTGGGCCTCACCACCCCTGTCACGACTGTTTTCTGGCTTATGAGGGTGAAGAGAGTGAGTGAGGCTGAGGGTGGTGGCTGTGATGGTGGTGGTGGTGATGGGAGTTGCTCTCCACAGGAGGGAGGTCTGCTCGGCCATTACGATCATAATGAGGATGTGTGGCTCCCCATATCTGGCCTTGTTGAGCACCTCGGTGAGGCCCTTCATCCTGGTGGGGGAAGCTATGTGGCTGGCTTCCCCTATCATCTGCCCTCTGATGCTGCTGGTGCGGAGGGATCCTTGCACCCTGGTCAGGGAAGTTGCTGTAGTTGCCACGACCACCAATGTAATGATGAGGATGATGCTGCCTCCCTGGACAGTGGCTTGATTGCCAACTGGAGGGGGGAGTTTGACTGGATGTCCCTGATGAGGTGCTAGGCTGCTGGATGGGTCCCAATCCACCATCTCGCAAGCGGTGTGGAGGAGTATCACTCCTAAGACAAAAAAAATTGAAAGATCACAAAATAAAACTTAGTTCATTACCAAATTTAGAGGATCATTATAGATCAAATTTAAAGGTAGGGCTGGGCGATATATCGAATATACTCGAGATATCCTGGCTAGTCCCCTGTGCGATATAGAAAATGCCTATATTCGTCATATTCGAGTATCCTGTTGTCACGCAGTTGTTTTTAGCTGTGGGCGGGGGGTTTTCCTCCCTCCTCCTCCACACTGCACCGCTTTGCACAGAGAGTTAAAGCAAGCGCACCTAGTTACGTACATAACGTGAGCTATGTGCTACGTCAAGAGAGGCAGCGTGTAGCCTCTGTTGCCAACTTGGCGACTTTCTCGCTAAATCTGCCGACTTTTTTGTGAAAAGCGACTAGCGACAAATCTAGCGACTTTTACTGGAGTTATTGGAGACTTTCCTGGTGTTTTGGCGACTGACTTTAAAGCACATATTGTAAAGTTATTGTTACGAACGAGAATCTCTCCCCGTCCTAAAGCACCCAGTCGCTCCGGCTGCAGCTGCAGCCAGTCAGAGGAGCAGAGAGGGACACCTGCACGACTCCACCTACAGTCACAATGAACAGCCAAATCCGCCACTGATCCCGCTCCGGATTACAGAGTGGGACGTAAAATTACAAAGTTTTTCACGTCACGCAAAAATAATTAATTCTATTTGACTAAATTCAAAGCCTCTGTCACTTACTCACCTCATCCACTGTGTGTGTGGACACAAGCATATTTATCTAGCTCATCGTGTCTCTAGAAAGTACAGAAAGGAGTGGGGAATCAAATCCTGAATTAAAAACTGGCTGAAGCCGTTTATTGGAAACGATACGAGGACATTCTGCCTGTATTATAAGACTGATTTCTACGCTAAACTCTGCGATTAAAAAAATACACGACAACTCAAAAACGTATCCATAAAGCAAAGCCTTATATGAGATCAACCCAATGCAAGCTAAAACTTAAAAAAAAAAAAAAAGACTAAACTAAAAGTAAGAAAACTACACAAATTAAAAAAACATAAATGTATCTCTGTCAAAGTGTCTCTTTTGGGTCACTGTGCAGTCCAAGGCCAGAAAAAGGAGGAGGATTGAACATGCAGCTAGCTATTCCACAAAACATAAGAATCCTTTGGTTAAATTTGATAATCTAACATTTAATAAAGGAGGACAAAGCTGATTTATGTGGTTTTAATGGTATTCAAAATAATTTTTCAAAAGAATAGCCTGTTTCAGTGGCAAAAAAGAAAAGAATAGAAGAAAAATAGTACAGGATCCATCATCTGGCGGTGGGTTTGGATACCGGAGAGAAGAAGTTGACCAAACAACTGTCGTATGCAAAGTATGTTGCAAAAGTGTCGCCACAAAAGGTAGCAGTACCACGAATTTATTTCATCATTTGAAAAGTCCCCCCCCTAGAGCACCTATTTTCATACGTTGCATTTATTACATCATGTAAAGGCACTTTACTTTGTTTTAAAATGACATGTTTCTGCCACTGCTTTAACTGCTTCAATAAATACGGTTTTGATCAATTTGCTTTGTTACAATTTCATCCTTTTGACATGAATGTTTAAAATCAGCATATCTTAATGCAGTATGAACAATTATGTTTTAATATAGAACACAAAATCATCTTACTGATGTGATTGTATGCACAAAAGCATTAATTCAAGGCTAAGGTAAATATCGAGATATATATCGTATATTGTGACATGCCATAAAAATATCGGGGATATCACTAAAAGGTCATATCGCCCAGCCCTATTTAAAGGCACTAAAAATGATGATTTAATTCAATAATTTTAACAGTTCTGCAATAACCTTTGCCTCAAGATCTTACAGATGCTTCTGCAGATTATGGAGAATGAAGAATGAAGGATGTCAAACTGTGGAACTGAAGACTGTAATAAGGCTTCTTGAGCACCTAGAACAGGGGTGTCCAAAGGTGGTCCTCGAGGGCCACTGACCATTAGATTTTTGATGTATTCCTGCTTCAACACATCTGGCTTCCATTAAATGGATCCAATGAAGTTCTGCATAATGACTAAATCATTTAAGTCAGGTGTGTTGTAACAGGTAAACATGGAAACCCTGCAGGATTGTGGCTTTTGAGGATGGGAGCTGGACACCCATGGCCTAGAATAAACTAATCCTAAAATGTTTCCCTAACTGACTTAACAAATACCTGGACCCCTTTGCTCCATTATCATCCTCCAGTGTCTGCTTCTGTCGAAGGGGAGAAGTTAGCCCACGGTTCTCTCCTCCACCAGGAAACACCTCTGGCCCCCAGGCCATCTTGGGATCCATAGGAGGGGTCCCACGGTTAGGGTGTCCCGGATGCTGTTGCTGTCTGTCAAAAGGGTCTGAACCAGATCCCCCTGAATCAGAACGCTCACGCCCAATAAGCCCTGGAAAGATGTAATCATTTTAAAGGAAATACATAACAGATTTGATGAGTTAAGTGGCTGGACCAAAGCACATTATCACCTGATCAATGCCAAATATGGCATCAGTAATCTATGTAAAATTCAACTTGTCATCTACTCACCAGAAGGGTGCATCCCAGCTGAATAGTAATCCATTGGTGGAGGGCGACCTTGCATCATACGGGGGTCCATGTAGGGCATCATCATCCAACGAGGGTCAAAGTTCATTGGCAGAGGTGGAGGCCGAACCATATTGCTGGGTTGATATAGAGGCCCACCTTGCTTTGGTCCAGGACCCGGTTGGGAGGTTGAACCCGGTGAAGGACCTTGTGGACCCTGAGGCGACAGCTGACTTTGTGATGCCTGGCTGTGTTGTTGCTGTTGCCACTGTTGCTGCTGCTTCAGGAGCTGCTCCTAAGACAAATAAATGTGATTCATAATGTTTTGATGTAGAGATTTTTACATTTCCTCTTTAAAATTGAAGCAGCTTTTTTTCTAATAATATAAGATAAAATAATTAATTTACTTTTGACAAAAGACAAGTTCAAGTCCTTACCTGTTGCTGCCTCTGAAAGCGAGGTGGGAGAGACTTCTGGTACTTTGAGTAACCCTGGCTGGGAGGACCACCAGTTTGCCGACCTGCTCCCCCACCAATATTCTCAATTTTCACTGGATCGATTACTCTTTCATCTCCACTTGATGCACGAATGTGAGGACTGACCATGGCCTCTTCTTTACTCTCCCCTGGTAAGGGTACCTCAACTGTGGGCTGCTGTTGTTGTGATACAGCTGGCTGGGAACACTGTTGGGCATCTAAACCAAAAAGGTGCAAGTCTAAGTCAGTTTCTTCAATAAAAAGGTAAAAATTTAAACCAAAAATCAATACATGAATACATTTTAACTAAAATACAGGTAGGTCAATGCTGATACCTCATCATTTACACTCACCTGCACTGGAGTCATAACTGCTGTTGCTGCCAGCTCGCTGACGGTCATTTGTGACAATACTAGGGCTTGGTTGGGCAGCCAGAACCGGAGGCTCTTCATTGTCCACACAAGGGGAAGGAGGCTGGCTGATGTTTGGAGAGGAAGCTGACATAGATGGACTGGGGCTACCTGCTGTAGCAGCTGTAGAATTCCCATCCAGGCTTGGGGTCTTACTGCTGCCACCTCCTGTGCTGCTGCCCTGCTGCTGTTGCTGCTTCTCATCCAGCTTCTTCAGCTTCTCGGCGCAGGCCGCACGTCTCTCCTCCTCCATCCTACGTTCTTCCTCCTCGCGGCGACGGCGGGCTCGTTCCACGGCTGCAGAGATCTCAGAGGACGACTGCTTTCTCCGCTGCCGCCAAGTCTCATCCTCATCATCTCCCTGGGCCCCATGGACTAGCACGCCTGGCTGAGCAGAGGAGGCAGGACCTCCAGCTGTTGACTGATGCTGGGCTGGAGCAGGTTTCCCCGGGCCAGCAGATGCAACCTGGTTGAGTGACCGTTCCTAATCGATAGAACACAATTGACATTTGATGAAGCTATTAAAAATCCTATAGTTGACACAGCTGTAATCTCTTCGGAAAAAATAAAAAAAAATAAAATATAAATCCGTGAATGATTACATAAACGGTTATAAAACGAAAAACAACTTAAAACTAAACATGACTCAGCTGTAAAGGAAAAAAAATAAATAAATAAAAAATCAGTGGGCGGTGGATGGCGTTATGACAGAAATGATTAATCTATGAGGGCCTAACTGAATGTCTACCTGTCGGTAAAAGGAGTAGGGCCCTTGTCCAAGGAGCGGCCCAGGTGGGGGGGAGGGCTGCTCCCGGGGACCACCCAATCCAGGCCTGCGCCCCTGTATATAGGCAGACACGGTTAACCATGTTCCACCACAATAATCTACACTGACAAACATCCAAACACTAGCACATCTCTTCCCAGAGATATGCCTTTAACTGTGACAACAAACTCCCCATAAGTGCACATTTGGACTTGTCATAGCATTAGTATGACACCACAGGGAAAATCTTTACTGCTCCTATGGCTACCTGGTAGTTGGATGGTGCTCCCTGACCTCCCCAGTTACTGCCTCCCTCCTCTGCCCATCCTGGCTTGTTAGAAGGGGGCTGGGGGCCATTGTCAGCATTGGAGGGCGGCGTGTGACGTGTGTCTCCGCTGCTGTCTGAGGCTCGAGAATGAGAGATTGCATTGGGTACATCCTGGGACCTGGGAGAACATGATAAGAAAATAGAAATCAAATCACTGTATAACCTGAGCAGACTGGATAATATAAAGTTAGTCACAGACTGGATTTACTTGTTCACACACCGGGAGTCACTTTTGCTCTCAGTTCTCTCCTCCTCTCCTTCTTCTTCTCCTTCATCATCACTAAACTTCAACTTGGCAGAGTAATCAATCTCCTCATGGGCCCCTGTTGGAACAAATGACATTGGAATCACATTTGTGCCCAGCTTTGACCAACATGAATTCCAACATTAGTCACCTTTCATCACTATGACAACCCTGTTCCTCTCCTCCCACCCTTCCCTTCAGTGAGCAACTTTTAGTAACATAAACCACTCTGCTTGGATTGAAAGGAAATGTGATATGCTGCAACAGCTGATGAAATATTGCCAACATCCACCACCACACTATAATCCTTCATTTATAATGCCATAAATCAAAATGTAGCTGATAGGGCTGTAACAATATGCTTTTGTCTCTGTTTTTTGGGTGCCAATTTGATTTAAATTGCTATTCTCAGTAATCTTTGATACTGCAGATTTTTGTAGACTAAAAATAAAAAATTTTTAAAAAATGTACAAAACTTTTCCTAGTCCTTTTTCTTAATTTCATTTAGGAAAAAAAGAACACAGTAGCCAGACTATCATTCTGCTGCTATTCTGCCCAAGAAGACAAGTAAAAAGATCAATAAAAACAATAAAAATGACGAATTTTATAATAGATCATTAATATCTATAAAAAAAACAGATATTAAAATTGTAAAGCAAAAAATCCTGGGTTTGATTTTTTTTTTCGATTCAATTTCACACCCTTATTAGTTTAATGTGGTGTTTCAAATATAAAATTTTAATTGACATGAATTCCTCCTGTGAACAACAAAAATGTAACATTCAGCAGAGTAAGCTCATGATTGCTGACTTAAAGTAAGGAAAATATCAAACTCTAGAGTTCCGAATACTACAAACCTTTTATGACAATTATGACTTTAAATCTGAATTTTTTTTTTCCTTGCCCTTTTATTTTTTTGTCAGTTTTACTGATACTTAGAGCGATGAAAGCAAAAAAAAAAAAATCAACTTTTGAGACAAATGTTTTATTGGAATCTCAAAACAATGTTTTCAATTATGAAGCAAATAAGCAATTTCTGTACCTGCCCAGCCCTCATCTCCATCATGATCCAGCTCATCTAGCTCCTTCAGGTCATCCTGCTTTAGGATAGAGGGCCGCTTTACCACCTCCCCTCCTGACTCTCGTGGGCCACCCTGTGACCTGCTGTCAGGTCCTCCCTGCCCACGGGAAAATCTAAAAGAATGGAGGAAATTCTTGGTGAGAAATGTGACAAAAATACAAACAAGTCATTGCAAAACATTAAATAAATAGATTAAAAAAACAAAAACAAATTGTGGTTCTTTAACTAATTAGGCTAAACTGAATAAACACAATAAAAGTTGTGACACATACCTTGGGGTGGGCCCTTCCCCAGGTGGAGGATACCGGTATGGCCCCTGAGGGCCATAGGGGGCTGGAAATGGTAGGTAGGGAGGATACATCTGAGGAAAAGCACAGATTTAGTTTATAAATAGATTTCTTCATCCTAGAAGAAGGAATAGTAGAGGGAATTGAAAGGGAAACTTACGAACGGAGGCATGATCCCTCGATAAGGGGGATACCCAGGCCCCACAGGGGGCTGGGGCAGGGGCAAGGCGGGACTGCCTGCAGGAGGATTCCTAGGTGGCCCGTGGTTCTGGGAGTTTGGAGGGGTGACCCCAGCTGCCCCATCCATTACCAGAGCTCCCGCTGTGCCACCCTCTGCTGCCCCCTCCCCAGGCAGGGTGGGTGCCAGGGCTCGGCCCCCACCGTCCCGCCAACTTGTAACGTCTGAAGAGATTCCACACAGAACAAAACTGTCAGTAAAGATGCAGTTAAGATGCAATAGCTCAAGAAGAAATCCTACCATATTCACGCAGACAACTAAATCAATCAAGAAAGAAATTTTATATATATATATATATATATATATATATATATATATATATATATATATATATCACACACACACACACACACACACACAAATAAATAACAGAAAAATCTCGAGAGAAAACTTTCACTTAAATAACTAGCGGATCAATAATCACTGATTATTTAGTGAGATTCACTTACTCTGGGGGCGGAGGCTTGGTCCGGGCCCATACCACTGATCTGCAGTGGCCTGTTCTCTGCCAACTTTGTCCTGGTCGCCAGCCGCCTGCAGGGTGGGAAATTCCTCGCGAGAGAATGGCGATGGTAGGTTTGATCCCTTTCCACCTGCAAAAAGGAAGACAAAATAATACCTAACTGCAGCAAAACATTAAATCCAGATAATGGTCAAAGGGCATGGATGGAAGTGTAGACTCACCATCCCCTTGTGTTCCATGTGTAACACTGGCTTGTGCCCAGGACCTTACCCCTACGGCCTGGGTTGAAGTTGGGGGCAGAGCCTGAGGAGTAAGCACAACAGACAAATGCCATATGATAGATGTCAAGTGGGACAGCAATAAATCCTCCTATTATAGGGATGTATCATTATAGGCAACTCACGATTCGATTACACTTCAGGGTGCTATGATTTGGTTTTTACATAACTTCATTCATTCATTTTCTGAAACTGCTTAATCCGATTAAGGGTTGCGGGGGAGCTGGAGCCTATCCCAGCAGCCTTTGGGCGAGAGGCAGGGTACACCCTGGACAGTTCATTGCAGTTATTACATAAAATAATTGTACAAATCAATCTAAAACATATTATGTTAAAAAATGTTTCCGTGGAATCTAGGAAAAATGTGTTAGCAACAGCTTGGAACAGCAACCAGCAGCTTCTTACTTAACCTGGGAATGTGTGAGGTGCTGTGACAGGTTTGTAATATCACAATTAAACTTTATTTTTGGCTTTTAAAAAAGTGACATATGAAGTAAATCTTGTTCAAACATTATCCATTCTAATTTTTTAATAAAAACTTAACTTTTTTCAAACACAGTCCTTCAAACCCCTTGACAAAATATCATGCTTACTAACTGTTGGTGCAATGCTAGCTGCCACCTTCTTTGAATTTCTGTTTACCTTTGACCACCACAATTTAGAGCAGTGTTCCTCACTGCTCGGCTCGCATGCGGCTCACTGACTCTTGACTTGCAGCTCGTGAAGCAGCCACTATCTTTCTGAAAATGTTATCTAAACAAGTCATAATGATCCTCAACGGTGCAGTTCTCTCCACAAACAAGACCTGCAGGCAGCTTGCAAAAATTTTGCTGTCCTAACGGCCCTAACTGACCCTGTCAGAGTTGCCAGTTTTTGCTAATTTCAGCAGCACTGAACTCTGTCAAAGAGCTGCTCCGTAGATATATTGAAAAAGAAACACTGACATTCTGGAGGCATTATTGTATTTTCACCATATACTGTTGTATAAGAATGCCATTACTCCCTGCAATATTTAGCATAACGATTCCTTGCTAAAAAGCTGAATGTTACTAATTTGGCAACGTAATGGCGGCTCTCCTCTTGTCTTCGTATATTGAGTGCGGTTCTTGTTGAATTAACAGTGAGGATCACTGATTTTGAGGGATGGCCGGCTGGTCTGTTCCCTGGTGTTCTGCTGGCATGCACAGTTTTTATGCTCCTGCTACACTTTGCAGCCGTGTTCTTTTCATTTTTAATGAAAAATAATTTTAACATTTAGTAGTAATAACAGCGTGCCACATCTCAATGAACTGATTAAATAGTAAATCAGCACGCCCCTACTGAAAAAGTAGTAATAAATTTTTTCTACTCCTGACCATACATTCCTGGGTTGTACAAGTCATGCCGCACCAAGCTTAACTACATTTATTTTAACACTACCAAAGCCCACCCATGATAACATGCTAAATTAGCCTGAGCTCATGCTTTCTCTTCTTTGTGATTTAAATAAAAACGTAATGATCAACCACGAAGAGATCAATGGTCGGTATATGTATATGCACATGTTTTTCAGCCGAATTACCGACACCAAGGGAATAAACACTGACCATGGCAAGTGTTCAGATAACAGGGTAACAGGTTGAAACAACACTGACTTTAACAGCAAGAATAATAAGCACTGAATAAACACACTTACAGAGGGAGCTGTTGTCAGATATTGTTGAGCCGCTGCACAATTTGACTTGCATATATCCAGGGAAAAAAAGCTTTGGCCATTGTTGCTTCTTTTCATGTAATCAGTGCCCAGTTTGTTTGTTTGTTTCCTCAAAAGTTAAAACAAAATTCCCAAAAACCTCAGACAGAGATATCACTCTACTTTCATTCTGATTGGCTACTATAATGGCTCTACTAGGTTTCATTGGCTGAGAAAAACCTGATGATAATAACCTGAATGAAACTGGACAGAGGAATCTAAACAATACTACCAACAAAATCTTGTGGGTCTGTTTTTTCCCCACTCATTTGTCCAACTAATGGAAATCCTTCATAACGACAGAAAACTTTAATCCATGTGTGTGTGTGTGTGTGTGTACATATAATGCCTGTACCTCTGAAGCTGGTGGGGTTCTCGGGAGGGTCGGTGCAGGTATCTGTGAAGCCACAGGCTGCTGCGATTCCGGCTGCGCTGCTGACAATGCATCGGTACTGCAAACAAGACACAAGCCACAAAAAAAAAATTTGTGTGTATATATATATATATATATATATATATATATATATATATATATATATATATATATATATATAGACTGAGCAAAACAATTTCTTTCAAAAAAGACAACTACTTAAAGTAATATTATGACTAAAACTTCTTCTTCTACTGTTCATATAGTGACCTACCTCTTTGGGTCTGCTGTTTCCTGTTTGCTTGCCCATCCTGTGCCGTCTTTGGGAACAAGCGAGACGTTGGGATCGTTGCCTTTGTTCTCTGCCTTCAGACTGGGCAGGTTGGCAGGGGGTGGCATACGCCGCGCAGAGGCAACTTTACCAAGAGACTGCAGGCCATGGCGGGGGGGAACTGAGGTGGGGAATAGAGAGCAGGTCATTAGCAAAGATGAACCACTGAAACATGATACAAGCAAAATCTACTGGGTGTGAGGAACAACTCGACAGAGCTGTAGCCCTCTTTTACTTGGCTGAAAATGCAATTAAGATATACAAAAACTACAAGTTCAGAAGTTTGGTAGTTTCGGTTTAATTAAACAAAATTTTATTTTTAAGCGAGCCCATATCAATTACAGCTTATATAATAGTGAAAGAATTTGTATCCTGAGAGCAAGAGAGAAAGTAAGAGAGAGAGAGCTCCCTCCTGATACTGAAAAGTGAAGCTGTTTTGAATATTAATACCTCATTTATTCCTTGAGGCTTGTTTAAAACAAAAAAGAAAGAAAAACAGCAGTCCATGGACCTTTGTGCAAGTGTTTGTGGGGTAATCGGTAGTTCAGGAATGAGGACAGCTGCATGGAACTAATGGGGAGCCTTTGAATAAAACATAAACTGGGAACTCGGTACCAAAGTCAAACAGCATCTTCAAGTAAGCCTCTGTCTCAAGTCAGGCTCAGTTGCTTCAAAGCTCAGCTGACATGTCAAATCTTAGAAGCCATTCACCCACCAAGCCTGGCTCATTACTAAAACCTATCCCTGAATAATTTTACCAATATTAACAAATCATAGGCTTTTAGGTAGTTAAGGAATACACGGACCAGAATGTGACAGCACTGGTGAGAATCAAGGCAGCACAGCCTTGTAAATGTAAATAAAACAGTAACTACGAATTAGCAGATCTGTTTTCTTTTAGCTTACATGCACAAGAAAAATACTTTATGTATCCGAAAGGGAAAATGATACTGAATTGCATGAAAATCTGCCACCATTTGGGAGAATTTAAAGAACCTTTTGTAAAGGAATATTCCCTGTGCATGAAGACAAACATTTATCACATCACTAACTTGTGAGTGTGTTAAAGATTGGTTATGAGACAAGAAATACTCACCAACAGGCTTTTGTGTTTCAAGGCTCTTTCCTTTGTATGTATCAAACAGGTTGAGAGACGCATACTTGGTTTTGCCTTCCTTCCCCTTTGCAGTTTGCCCAGAGCGCTCTGACATTGCGCTGTCCGCTCATTGAGTATGGTGAGCCCTGAGACTGGGAGAGAAAGGAACAGAAAGCTATTTAAAAGTAGGTATGCTCACAAAGTAAGGGTGAAGGTGATGAGTGTACAATCAATGGTAGCATAAATCATTTCACAGATCAAAATATAGTAAAAAAAACAGCCAGACTTGACTTCATTTTTTAATGATGTTGGTTGCATTTGGTTTATTTAAAAGCTGAAAAGGAATATAAAAACTGACAAAAATGTTCATGAAAAAACTGTTGGTGGGCTGCAATATTAAGATAATGTCATAACAAAAAAGATATAATAGTATAACGATAATACTGCTGCCTCAAGACATAAATATTACTTGCAAACAAGCTGCACACATGTAATTTCTAATAACTTACGCATTTTGAACTGCCTTTCCAAATGACTAAATCTAATGACTAACAGGTCCTTTTATAACATGATAGTACATACTGGGTTTTTTTAAATTGATTTTTTTCCCTAAGAAATCAGACCAAAAAAAATTTGAAAAAAAAACAATTAATTTGATTTTTTTAACATATGTTGTGATTTGGTTTGTGATTTAATCTTCTAAATTCCAGCTTCAGTGTTGATTTTAGAAATATATTTATAAACATGAGACAGAGGATTACCACATGAGATGACATAATACATTGTTCTATAATGCAGTGCAAGAATGCAGAGTTGAGATATGAACAGCTACACTAACAAAATGCAAGATGCAATGTGTGGCCATGACAACATAGCCTGAAGGTTACATTTCCTCTAAAACAAGTTTATTATTTGGGTTTGTAAAAACTTAACAGTTTGAGATCATACATCTTATTCACACCACAGCATGTCATATCTCTTTCGACATACTTTCCAGTAGGGGTGGGAAAATTGAATTGAAAAATAAAAAGTTGGGATTTTTTTTTACTTCAACATTTCCAAAATCAATTTTTTTTATTAATTTTTTCTTCTTCAAATAAATAAAAATAATTCATGATAAAAAATTTGTCACTTTATTGTCTTTATTTATCTTTTTACTTGTATTCTTGGGCATTCTAGCAGCAGAGTGAATGTCTGGCTACTGTGATATTTTTTTCCTAATTGAAATCAAGAAAAATGACGAGCAAAAAAAGTTTTTTTCTTGAGGTTTTGGGGTTTTTTTTTTTTTTTTTAGCAAAAAGGCACAGTGGTGCAAATTGCAAAAATTAAATGTACCTAAAAAATTTAGGTGCAAAACCTAATCTGCAAAATCTTAAACTGAATCTATTTGAATTCAATTTTTAATTAGGTGCACACTTGTTTCCTGAAGTGGAGGCATCGAGACATTTGCTCAGGTGAATGCTGTAGCACTCAGCACACAGTTGATCTCAATGACGTCCATTTCAAGCAAGTACCACCTGTGGTTTGTCTATGTATCCAGAGCTGAGAGCAACAATGGAAAACATTTTAAACAGTGTAAATGCATCCTAAAATATATGATAACAATAATTACTTAATGCATTAAATAAAGCTATAATAACGCAGTAACATGGCCAGACCTATTTATAATAGAACCTACAGCATGTTACAGGGATCCATTTTTAACATTTTAAATGTCCTCAACAAACATCTACATCTGATTATAAGCCAGGGCAGGATCAGCCAGTGGAAGGTATGTGTGTGCATGTTTCATTTTCAGATTTAAAAACAGTTGCTAGATTTGTCACAAATTACTTAAAACAATAACAAAAAACATAAAACCAAACAAAGAAAATCGCAAGAAGGTTCTTGATACAGGCTAAATATAATGATAGAATCACCAAGTTGGCAACTGCAAGTTAAACGCTTTTTCCTTACTTGCACAGGTACACTGGCAGTCAAAAATTAGATGTACGTCTCCAATTTTCCACGCACACACTTGGACACGCACGTGATATACACCAATCAAATATATAGGAGTGAGTAATATTATTACAAATAATAAGATTTACTCATATTTTTTTAATTTAAACATCTACAGTACATTACAGATAACCCACTTAGACTGATGTTAATAATAGTCAATCAAGAAGGGTACACTTTGGACAGGTTGCCAGTTCATCACAGGGCCAAGACAGAGGGGTAAAACAACCATTTACACTCACATTCATTTCCAGCTAGAAGATCTGAAAGTTCTTTAGTTTAGAAACCCATGTAGCTTCAATCCCACTCAGTGTTATACTGATGACAAGCTGCCATTAACTTGCACACAGACATAATTTCTCAATCCTTACAAGTGATTTATTAAGCTCATGGATGGGGAAAAAAAACTGTATAACCTGTTTCCAAAAGTCACGGGTGCACCTAGATGTAAAGTTTAGCTGTACTGCTCCAAAAACGTTTTCAGCCTAGAGCCCTACAGTCACACAACTATTGTATCAGAGACAATCAATGTCCACAGTCACTTTCTAAAGCTATTCAGTTCAGTGCTGCATGTGATAAAAAAAACTTCCAATTTAAGAAATTCTAACACACGGGACTTTGTTAAATTTATCAAAACTTTATAATTAATAGTTAACTGTATAAGCAGTTGATGAAAAAGCTGCACAGTTCTCCTGAAGCGAAAAGTAAATGGCATTTCATAATTTAAGCAGGTGGGAGGAAAAGCCTACAGTTAACATCACAACTGACCTACTGCTGACAGGTCAGCAGTAACTGAGTTTGTTACACTGTTGCTTGTTTCCACAGGCAACATAACAGTAGATAATGTTAAAATAGACCAGCCTAGTTGGTACAGAAGTGTATATTTATTGTTTACGTGGTTTCAGTAGATTTCAAAGTCATGGTAAATGTCAGCTTTTTGTCACAGTAAATGCCCTCTTACAAAGCTTTCCCACCAGCTTTTACTCTGCCTTTACTGCGAGTGAAATCCAGCGACTACTGCAACTATGAAAGCTAAAACAACATAAACATACAGTTCCACCAGAGGAGTCTCACCAGACTTCACTGTATGTGTAGTGTCTTGTGATGTTATATGTGTTCTTCTTTTTCAACAAGTCATCTCCATGCCTCCATGCCTTTGTTCTGCTCATGCACTAAACCAGGTGATTCCAAAAAGCACAGTAAATTAACCTGTTGCTGGCTGAGCAGAAAAAATACTCAGCATGGAGATGCTTCTTGAAGTGTTGTCGAGACTTTCTGATACACTGCTGTTACAAAAGATGTTCAAAACGGTGAGGCACTGTTTGTATGCATTTTTCTTTTGAATGCATACACAATTTCAACATTAGACTGGAGTAATTTTTACACATTATCCCTTTAAATGTGAAAAGAATCCAAACCATTGTTACGGTTAAATTTGTGCAACATTTTACTGAATTGATTCTTGTTTTTGGTGTACAAGTATTCTAGAAAATCTCAATACATTATCACTGAACAATTTAAATTAGGCCAGATTCTACATATTGCCAGAATAAACACGCTTGAGGTGAGCAGATCTAGTACACAGCTCACTGCTGAAAACATTGTTCAAAAGAAAGCAAAATGCAGAACCACGGTTCCTATGGCAACACATTATAAATTATATCCTCCCATGCCTTGCCTTGAGACAGGGCTTGGCTCCATGGCAACTACCAGGCCTTTATCCTGAACTCTCTATACTGCACATCAATAAAACACACGCTGCTGACATATGTCCAATTCAGCATGATTTGGCTGCCTCCATTAAGTTACTCTGTTGACCTAACCTCACCAAGTCCCACAAATGCAATTGCTAAGAGCAGATGACTTCTCTTAGACAGTTTCACTACATTTATCATTCATATACCTGTTTTTGAAGACATAATAAAAATAATGTGAGAACATCCAAATGATCCCTGACAGAATCATGGTCAGAGAAACAATAAAAGCTATTTTAGAACTAAACAAGGGAAACAAATGCTCACTATTATTCTGATCTGTATTATAATGGCATGTGAACTTATACCTGAATAATGACAGCTTCAGCAATAATTAACGTACAAACATCTTTATAGATTAAAAAAAAAAAAGGCAACTGTGCAAAATTGAAACACCACCAAGGCAGAAGCAACTCAGAGTGCAAAAAATCTACTTCATAACAACTGTATCACAACTGTCTCATGTAATCTAAATTGGCTAAAAGATTTCAGCCTGACATTTCTTTTAGTTTACTGCTAGTAAATCACGAGACCACAGACAAATTACAAACTACCAAGGGAGTAAATAGATAAGATTTCGGTGCACAAAGAAATGTCAGCTGTATTAGCTTCAGATAAGTCTATGTCAAGCAAAAGCAGGTACTTTTTCAGCAGTCCCCTGGAAGTGTGGTCATAACAGACGAGGATCACTCATTTGTTGGTACAATTAAAAGTGAACCATAAATCCAGGTATGATGAAAGCATAGTCAGTTCACAAGGCCATCCAGAGCAATAAAAACTACTACAATGTGTTGGATCATTCACAACTGTGAGGAATTATAGAACATTAACAATAAAATTATATCATAGTCCGTCAGCTGATAAATTACATAGCACACCTGATTTTACTCTGGAGCTGTAAATACAAATTAACCAAAATTTAAAAAGGGTAATGTGCACAAAACTATGATGAAACTGTTCCTTGACTTTCAACACAGCAAACAATATCCTACAGGTCCAGAATAATAGATTAAAATGTTCTGCATAGCAAATGTTGGATTTTTCTAAAATCAACATTCCGTACTTGTGCTTATCAAGTGAAAACAAATTAAGAACAATGTAAACACGAGGAAAACCTAACATAAAACGCATAATAGTAACATTGATAACAACAATAATGATAATCACCCTATTTTCAATTGCACTGATCGTCTGAAAAACAAGAATCCTTGCAAAAATAAAAGCAAATAAAGGCGTTTTCACGGTGATTATAGGGCAGAAGCAATGCAGCGTGCCTCAATAGCCAGATGAGATTAGAAAATTAGGTCGTGGGATGGCTGGTCAACTACATGTTGTATGAGGATTAACAGGGACCAGCAGCTAAACTACTGTAACCTACAAAGAGGCCTTGAACAGCCACAGTTAAACATCGATTACAATGCACACAAGGGCAAATCTCTGGATAGCTCCAACTTTTCAAACCGCAGTCTGGACGTTTAATAATCACACAGCAGAAGCTACAGATGAGTTGTTGAGCTAAGTGATGTTAGCTGGTTTACTCAGGGCCCCAGTGTCCTCTTTGGGAGGGGGACTGCGTTGATGTTTCATAATGCACTTCCAAAGCCTTGCGTTATCATTAACTTACTGCTCTTCAGATCTACGAGCTTGGATTTACACTGTGACATAAAAACTAGACGTGTTCATTAAACGATTTTCCCTTTCAACAATTGGTATGAGCCCCAGGATGAAGCAGAATAAACAATTTTATAAAGAGAACAAAACAAAATGGCGGTGGAGAGGCCTACAGCCTAAAACACAGTATGGTAGTGAAGCAAAGCTCAAACGACTGTACAATTATTCACCTAGCCGATATTTAGAAACATTAATGACAACAAGATCCATATAAAATTATTACTAGATGTAACATGATATAGTTATGCTATTTTAAACAACAGCAGTGCGTCGTAAAACGACACTGTCTTAGTGGGCTACATGGTTAGCCTCAGAAATGCTAACGTTTATCCGCTAACATCAGCTGCGTAGTCAATCTCCATCGTTAAGACATTTTAACGTCAATCAGACATTCCAGTTTGTGCGAATAACCAAACAAGTAAATGTTTATTCACAAAATATAACTGTTGAATGTGTAACATGACAGGTACCAACTACATAATAAACCGAAATGGGCTAACAAGCTAAGAAACTACCAAATGTTGGCTAACAACAACAATCAAGACAGCCTTTCCAAATAATAAGACACATCCTTCTAATGAGTCAATGCCTTGTTTTCAACGCCACTCATCACCATTTCTGGTCCATTTATGTTAACCGCTTTATGTTGGCATAAAAATCCTAAACCCTGCTGCCACTGACCTGGTCTTGTCCCGACTTGTCTCGAGGTTGTATCGCAGAATGAGGTTAGCTACAACGTAGCTTCTAGCAGCTAGCTAAGCAACCTCCTGCATAGGCACACACACAGAAGGTCTTTGCTTAAACTCGCACTAACTTTAATGTAAGTGGCACTGAATAAATGGGGGGTAAAAAGGTGTTCGGCTTACTTGCGCTCCTTTTTTTCCTTTTTCCCAAAAATAAATGAAAAGGGGAAAAGAAAATAGTTGATGCTGGACTCGATCCGTCACTAAAGAGCCGTCAACGGCTACTGGGCGATTTAGTGAGATGGGAGCCGTTTGGGACCTGAAGAGAAAGACAAATGCGACTCTTCAGTATTATTTTTTATTTAAAAATAATATAATAAAATGTAAAGAACACGTTAAATTGGAAGTGGAAAAAGTCTGAAAACTGTTTTAAGGTTGAGCAGAAATACATAGAATGAAACTGAAACAATAAAAAACTGATTAATCTCATATCTTTGCAAAATCAAAGATGTCATCTAAGGTTGAGCTTCTCTACATTAAATTTACTTTTGAATTACTTTTGAATTTCGCCATTTGAAATTCACCTCGGGGATGAATAAAGTGACTTTGATTTGATTTTATTCGATTACATTTTCATTCAGTTATCACTACCTAACCAAGGGTAATAGGCTGTGACGATATGCTTTCGTCCCGATTCAATTCGATTCCGATTTTTTGGGTGCCGATTCGATTTAAATTGTGATTCTCACAATTCTTCGATACTGCTGATCTTTGTGGATTAAAAAACAAGATAAATAAATAAAACTTTTTAATTTTTCTTAATTTCAATTAGGAAAAACCACACAGTACCAAGACCATCATTCTGCTGCTATAATGCCCAAGAAGACAAGTAAAAAGATCAATAAAAACATTGAAAATGACAAAAATTTTAAAATGGATTTTTTTTTTTTTTTTTTTTTTTTGTTTATTAAAAGAAATAAATTTTTTAACTTGTGAAGCAAAAAAATGAATCCTGATTTTCGATTTGATTTTCCCACCCCTGGTAATGTGCATTTTGTGGGATGCATGTATTACTTATAGTCAATGCTGTTTTTAGTCAAATGTCAGGAGGATTTGAGTTTCCTTCTTGCAATAGTCATATTCTGTTCCCACTGTACATAAGATTTGTGGCGAATGAAGTTTGATTAACTAAAAGACAAATATTTATAGGGGAATTACTTAAAAACTAAGTAGAATGTATTTGGTCAAATAATACTATTACAAATAATACTATTACTTATAAAGATGCTGTACACTTTTTTAATGTGATAATCTAATTACATGTTCTTTCAAGTCCAACATAACAAGAAACATTGAAGAAACTTGACAAAATCCACTTAATACCTGGACAGAAAGTTCTCTTTTCCAAGATTTTTTTTTTTTTTTAAGATAATCTCACATCACCCATATAGCTTGTGTATTTATTTTGATAGCGGTTGAGTGAAAATTCATTAATACACTGAAATGTGGCACAACTCTCATGCCACCTCCACAATCTCCTGTGGACAGACAACAGAGTTCACTGGGAAATAATCAGCATAGTAATTTTATTTTATTTTTAAGGAATTTTGAAAAATATCAAACTGAGCATAAAAAAACAGAAGAAGAAAAGGAAAATCCTTCTTGCATTGATCATTTTTCATGAGAATATGACAGACACAAAAAAGACACAAGTGATATAAAAATCAGATTGGAGTACCATTTCTTTCTATTGTAGTCACAAACAGAAAACAATACTTTTCCACAAGTTTGTTTTTTTACTGATTCATTGTTAAATGAAAGTCAGAATTAGTTTATTCTTTAGACAGTAGAAATTGTTGATCCACCTGAATAATTAAAAAACTCAATTCTAAATGGATTCATTAGCAAATCATACAACATATCCTGTATAAATTCAGAAAAGGACTCTACATTATGCACTTACCTCTTCAGTCACACATCAATCACACACTCATACATATGCATAATATTACATATGCATAATATCTCCTGATGGGTTTTCTGAAAACCCATCAATATTACATAATTCAAGTGCAGCATCAATCAAAAAAGGGCTATTAAAATTATTGTATCAGATAACTTGTTTGCAACAACAGAATGAATGTCAGTCAACATGAGTTCATGGCAAATAGCATGTTAATAAAATGTACAAAGGAAAAAGAAATCTAAATTTTATGATAATTACAACACAGACTCTTGTACAATTTTAATGCTGGTGTCAAAATAAATCACGATGCCCCTTTACAGTGATTATGCTGATAAATAACCCATCAGTCAATTTTGCTTTATTCCTTAATATCCACACTTAATTAACACCATTTTAAAATCAGTGAAATCCCAAAGTTGAAAAAGTAGGTTAGTTTCCTTCTTATTGGAAAGCATCATAGTTTAAATTTAACACCCCTTTGATAAAATATACTTTTTTATTCACTTTATAGTATTTTCCTGATGTGTTTAACTTTCACAAAGCTGGGTTGTGTATGTGCCAAGCTTGTAACCAGAGAGCTGTTTTCACATTCATTTTCTGAAAGGTGGTGGGGTTTCACACCTGTAGGACTGAATCTCTTCAAAGAGTTTCCCAATCAAAAGCTGCTTGCCATGGCAACTTCAAATTTCCATCCTCTGAAAAAAGCCTTGAACACCACATCAGGTCAGATGTCTTTGCTGGTAACTCAGATAAAGTTTTTCTGTCTCATCACTTGTTATTCTCCCAAAACAGCAATTTATGCGATGAACAAAAAATCTTTTGTATATTCTCTCATAAAACATCACAAAAATGACCTTCAGTTCATTTTAGCTTATCTGCTTGTTCATTTAAGTGAAGTACATAACTGCTTATGAGAGTCTGCTGTTAATACCATAGCAAACAGAAAACTTTCCCCCCCTTGTGCCACAAACACACCAATTTCACGTTCAAACTTCCCATTTCTGAGGTATTTTGTTCAGGTTACCGTTTTGACATCAAATCAAATCAAATCTATTCATGAAGCACTTTTCATACAATAAAATGTAGCACAAAGTGCCTTACTCCTCCATGGGCGGTCAACCAAGCCTTAGAGACTGTAGTGGGTAGAATGTAACCCAGATGCAGGATTATGAAGGAGAACATTAAAATGTTCCAGTTCCTTATCAGAAATTACCATTACTTTACTCAAACATGTCTGAATAGTATTACTGCTCTAAAAAGGATCGATCACTTCCAGTTCTTGTGCTCGGTCATCTTGTTTCTTTTACATCAGCAATCAAAAAGAGGTTATGTGATGATTTGGCAAAATGAACTGTTTACAAAACAGATGTGACTTCATCAGCAGTGGGAATTTTTAAAGTGTGGAAAGATAAAAGAATTTTTTAAAAAGTAGATGGCTCCATCACCAATGGCACATAAACATCCAGATATCTATCGTGCCCCACCTTCTTTTTCTGCTAATTATTCAAGTCTTTCTGTTCCCTCGGATTGCCACTGGAGTGAACAACCTCCTCCTGCTTTTTTTTCCCTTCAAAGTTTGAATCTGGGAGACAAAAAAAAAAACCAAACAAATACAATTAAAACCTCATTATGTGTCTGGCTATAAGAAAAATAAGTTCTTATTTCTCCTATCCGACCTTTTTCTCCTCACCTCTGACGTGCTTTATAGGCCATTATACAAGTGGATTTTCACGAATGAGATGGTCTCATCATAGTCTTTATGGCCCTTTTCATAGATGACAAAGATGAACTTCTTGTCTTCAACAGAGCCAGTGTCCAGTGAAGTCATGCTGGAGTAGCCGCTTGGTCCCGGCCATATCTGGACAGCGTTGTTCTCCCAAGATGAACCATTTGTTAGCGACCAGCGTAAAGTTAGATTCACTCCTGAAGGAGTAAAGAAAGTTTGATCATTCACAAAAAGTAAAATACTTCTTGGCAACTTCAAATCAGCTTGTTTTAATGATTGTGGATCTTGTATTGCTTTGGTTCATTTTGGTATAATTGTCAATGGAAGGAGAATGTTTAGCCGCTCTTACTGTGCTGATCATTAGATGGGTTGGTGAAGTAGAGCACTCCATTTTTTTGCAGCATCCCAGCTGCTACTGCTGGATCCACCAGCATGTCATCAAAAAAGAGCTCATCTATGGGGAGGGTCACGCCTCCATCAAGGCTGCGCACCACAACACGACACCGACAGTGGTAATTGTTTTGGTTCCGCACGTTGATCAAGATGCTACCGTCGGGCATCTCAACAGGCTGCAGGAGGGTGGAAGGTGGAGGAAAGAGTGTCAAGCACGATGGGACAGATATTAAACAATCATTTGCAGATATTTGATCAGTTTTGACATCATACAACACAACAGATGTGATAATCTGACTAATTTCACTGGGAAAAAAATACAAATGCACTTTTCATGATTGTCCACTAGAGGGGAGAAGAACCCATCTACAGCAAAGGCAGTCTTTTGGATTCTGTTCATTCTGTCTTCCTCACCAATCAACAAGAGTCAATCGGATTAGTCTCATTTCATTGATAAAAAGCCTGCCAGACTACAAGCAGAGCATGGGCACTATTCATATATATAAAGTGTACTAATGACCGAAATGCCCAAGTCTAACCAGCAACAGCACAGCTAACAAAATTGTGTGTGCTGCAATCTGCAATCTCACTTGGTTTGCGTGAATGGACGTGCAAACCATGTATTCAGCCTAAGGCTTTAAATCCTTCAACAGTTTATGGTCTGATCTCTTAATCTGTGCAGAAAGAAAAGCCCAAAAATAACAGGACACGCTCCACTCTTTAAGTGAAAAGAATTACAGTAAATTCACATTCCTTTATGCTAAAGACAAATCCCTTCTGCTTTGCGATGTGACAGATTATCAAACAGCAGTGGATGCACCTGGCACTCATCGGGGTTGAAGTCCTGAGGTTTCTTCTTTTGATTGTAAGGGATGCTCTTCAGCGCAGCTCCATAGCGCCAGTTTTCTCCATGGTCGTCGCTCAGGATGCAAAAGACTCCATCACCCTCCAGTGTCCCGTGGCCACAGACCACCAGCCTGCCTTTTGCTGGCTCATAATGCTTCTGAAGTACCAGATAAACAGCAGAAAAAACGTGAAAATGAATGTCTTTGTGCTTCTGCCGAGAACTAAAATAGGTATGAAGAACCATTGCTAAAATGTAGAAGACATCCTGTTAAACAAGGAGCTGGTGTGTGCTAGTTGTTGTATATTTGACATAAAGCACAATAATGTTTTGCAATGTCTTATTTTATCTCACGATTTCTTCATAGATGACTGTTTTTCATTTGTGATACTCAATGGGGGAAAATATGCAAAATCTCTTCTCATATTCTGTCATATATTCAGTTGTTACAACTAAGTTATAACTGATGAAAGCAAGAGAAATACAACAAATATATGTAAAGTTTTGTAGTATAATAAAAAAATACACTTAATTTAGTAAACTCAGTTGGTGTTTGATGTGTAAAAAAACTTGATTTGTTTCTCCTTTTTTTTGCATCATCCTTCCTGTCATCCAAATCATGATCCATTTTGACACATGTCCCAATTCCTGCAGTTTAAAGAAAGTGGGGCGATGTGAGGAATATCACCCCAACTGAAGGCCTGCTTTCATACATGCTGCAGATAAAAAACATTGATTAGACCCTTTTTGGAGCTGGAAGCACCAGCTCATCTAAACAAAGCAAACATCACCCCCACCCCCTGCCGTTACAGCTCATGTGTCTGTTGGTTTTCTCAGTATGAACACACGGCTGCTGACACAGCTCTCCCCAGACAGAGAGGAGCAGCTGCCTTCCCTGTTCTGACCAGGCATACGATGTCTTTAAAGCACACAGCTATTTAATCGAAGCAGATACAGACTGTTAGAACTGCTTCAGCAGACTGAACTTAGCTCTATGATGGATAGAGGAGTCATTAACCAGGTTTTTAACTGAAACCTGGTTAAAAGAAAACATTAAAGCAGCAGCGTTTGAATTAATTACCTGAAAAATACACATTATATATTATTACTATGATTATTATTATAAATGTACATCACTGAGGGTCAATTACTTAGAAAAAAAAACATAGTTTATTGAATTTTTCCACTCTGTTGGACACGTTGCGTCTTTATTTATAGAGGCAGTTAAGTGAAGAAACCTCTGTATAACGGGTGCATGCTCTATCAGGGAAGATTACATTCCTGATATTTATCATTTTAACAATTATTCCACAAATGGTGGTGCTAAAGAAATTTTGGAATTCACAGATCTTTTTAGATCTACCCAATTTTTTTTTAACATTAAAAGACAAGTTTTGGTTAAAGTTTCTCTATACTTGAAGTTCATTATGCGTCTTTTGGTTAGTTTAGACTTGTGACTGTTGTTTCTCTTGGTGGGAGCAGTCTGTCTGGTAAAATGAAAAAAAAAATACAATCGGAGGGAGGGGCAGGACCCACCAGAAAATATGATTTGTAAGTTTACTTCTGCTGTATAACTTAAGCATTAATTCGAAGTTAGATCTCAAAGATTGTACAGTCTGAGACATATTTTCTATGTATTGTACAAAAATTTGGCTCAGACTGAACATTTTGAATGAAAACCCAATCGTGAATCATCAAATCCGTTTGTGCTTTAATGATGTGGCAGTGATATTGATCAGCTCAGTTTCCACATTCATGTAGGTGGATTTCTTCTTCTTTATGTCATATCTAGTTGCTGCTTTGGCTGCTGCATTTATTTTTAAGCTAGCTAGACGTATACAATTAGGATTTGTTATCTGATATTAACTCATTTGTTTCACATAAGCATGCAAATATCCAGATTACAAAAAGGTGGATGGACGTACTGAGTAGATAACCAGAGTCATGGTACCACTTGATACGATCTCCATTGTCAAGGTTAGTTAAGACAAATAATCAGATAAAAAGTCAGATACGCTGGATATGTTGAACCCCTAATGTGATCACATTTGACGCAGCTGGCTCATTTTGTAAACATTACAAAACACACAGGCACAGAAACAGGATGCTGCAACTGAGACCTAAAGAAGAAGAAAAACTTCATGAACAGGTCTACTTCCCCAGCAATGCTTTCATACTTTTTAAAACTTTTCATAAACAATCTGAACCCATCAGATGCAGATACAAGCATTTTTACAAAGTCATATTCCTTCTCCACGGATATAACCTCATCATAGACTCATAAAAGACAGAACAGAACCTGGTTTAGGAAGTCACTGGACTTTTCCCTTTACAAAGTCAATGTAAGAAACATACAGATGTTATTACTTTATTTATTTATTTATTTTTTTTTACCAATATCTGATATACCAGTTTTGTCCAACTCTTAACTTCAGGTACCAATAACTGATATTTTTAGAGCCAGTTGTGCCACTCAAAAATATCTGGGAAAAATATACATGATATCTCTTATATTTTGTCAGTTTGAGTTAGACGAGACTTAGCTGAAGAGTTTGATATATAATATGTGCAAATTGTGTAAAAGTTGTCATATAAAAAAGTAAAACAAAAAAACAAGTATAACTTCTGATATTGCATTTTAAAGCTGATGTCAGTTTTAAAATGCAATTAAAATGCATATGACAATGGTAGGCCTATATTATTGGACAGCTCTAATCCCACATAAAGTAGAGGGATAGACTAAGAAGCAAAACCACCCAACACTATGAAACAAGAACAGACAGTATGAGAGGAGAAGTGTAAAATTAAGGCAAAAGAAGGATGCTGTCAGAAAGTCATACAAATTACTGTTTGCAGTAACTAAAGATCTGCCTGTTATTATATAAATGCAGCTGTAAAAAAAATACTTTTCAAATTCAACTTGACAAAAACTTGTAGAGCTCTGACAGTGACACATTATAAATTGGAAATCACATATTTATTGAATATTATCTGGTTTATGCCTATTGTAACTTTACAGATGAGAGTCAATTTCTTAAATTATTAATTCACCACACAGTTGTAGTCAAAACAGTGAATATGTTTTAGCATGGCTTAAAATTGTGGACTAGTCAAGTATTTAAGAGATTAAATACTGAAAATGTGTCCTGGAATCAACACTGTAACTTATTTCAACATTGAATGAACTTTTTAAAAGTTGGTTCAGTGAGGATTAAACAAAAAGGGGTGGTGCATTACATGATATTAATGCACGAGGCGGAGTGTAGAACAGCAAGAACGCCACTGTGTAATGCATGGGTCTGAGTTGTTTAATCCGCCTATAGCATGGTCCCACACAAGAAACATTTTATAACAAATGTTTGTTTATTTTTTTACAAAACTTGCCAAATATGTTGAAGTATAGGACCTATTTTATGTTGGCTTCAATTTACTTTTTATGCTACTGTTTTTTATACAACTGTTGTAAAGTTACAAAGATTTACTCTCATTCACCTGTCAAAAGTCAGCTGATCTGAATCAGTTGATAAGGAGTTGCTATGGTAACACCCGTGAGGCAGTGCTCCAACAGTGATTTAACTTGTTGGATTACATGTCGGGCTGCACGGTGGTATAGTGGTTAGCACTGTGGCTCACAGCAAGAAGGTCGCTGGTTTGATCCTCAGCTGGGGCGAGGCTTGGACAGTGGCCTTTCTGTGTGGAGTTTGCATGTGATTGGTTACTCTAAATTGCCCATAGGAGTGATTGTCAGTGGTTGTTTGTCTATGGACTGGCAATGGACTGGTGAGCTGTCCAGGGTGTGCCCTGCCTTTTGCCCAAAAGACTGCTGGGATAGCCTTCATTGGACTAAGCAGTTAGTGAATAATAAAAATAATGAATGAATTACATGTCTGTATATACAAAAATAATGCACGTAGTTGAGCACTGTATAAATGCCAGTAATCCTGCTTGACAATATTTACATGTTTAAACATGTTGCTGAAATTCTGACGATAAACTCAGCTTGTTATCACTTACTATTACTATATAACAATAAATAAGAAATATATAAATAAATAATAAGTATAATATAGAGTATATAAGTATATTAATAATAAATATTATATACCGTTATTATTATTATTTATTATTCCTGTTTATCTTTTCTTAAGAGTCTTTTACATTTATTTTGTCAAACTGATGAATTTAAAGTTGTTTTAACCACTTGAAACCTGAGCTAAACCAGCTCCTATTTCTTTATGGGAACCAAATCATTAAATACAAGCTAAAAACACACTGGATTAAACTGCACAAAGAAACTGCAAACTAAGACCTAAACATCTTCAATAATTAACAACGGTCCTACTGGCTTAATAAGGAGCAGAACTACTTTTAAAGCACCCAAAAATTTGTCATTAAAATCTCGGTTTATCACCTGTAATTACGTATTTGTGACGTGAATTTGCCACCCTACAGCGAAATAACAGGTCTTTATAAGCTTCTATTTCTAACTCATATGCAAGTTTTTGATAGCATATCCTCCCTTTGTCTCACAGCTTTGCCTCACCTGAATGCCAAAGCCTGGCCCAGGAGCAAAAGCCTTAATTCCGAGCTGGACTGAAAGGTTTCTGGGTGGACTCCAGCTGAGACCATCATCAATGCTCTCTACCATCATGGTGCTGGCAGGGCCACAGTGGTAAAGGTGGAAGCACATGGAGTAGATCAGAATCACTGAACCCACTACTTCGTCAACCACCACCGAGCCCAGGTTCAGGCCGTCTGGGTTCATCCCATCATTTACTATGAAGGAAGTCGGGGACCAAGTGTCTCCTGAAAGGATAATAACAATGGGGAAGGGGGGAGTAAACAAATTAGACATAAACTAAAACCTTTGTTTAATGTAAAAGATTTTAACTTGAGAAGTTTCCCTTTAATTTTAGATTCTGAAGGCCACTTCTGTTTTTCTTCTGCTCAACTTGTTAAAACTTTGTGAAAATACACTGAAATATCGTCAAATGTTTTATGCAGCTACAGCTTAATGCAGCGATATCTATACTGTGATAACCACTTGTGAAATTCATGTTGTACTTCCTTGATGGTGGTGATAAACCAGATAAATTTCAGAGAAAACAAAATCCCTAAATGCATATAGTTTTACAACATGTCACTTCATAGTGGTAATCTTATGTTTGCATTACAATGCAAAAGTCTTGTGTGCTTAAATAAAATGAAGGAACTTGGCAAGCGAAGGGGAAATGAGGTTGCGCGCCTGAAAAACAAGTATCTACTTGAGGTAAACAGTACCTGAAAGTGATTTTTTTTAAACAAATACACCAGGACTGTCAGATGACAGAGCAACTGTTTTTCTACAGCTTCACAACAAAAGTTTTCATCAATAAGTAACTGTTAAGTCATTTGCAAAGAAGGGAAACAAGTCAAAAAGGCAGCGGTGTGAATTGTACTGAAAACCAGTGGCAACAGGTCTTATGGGGTGATACATCCTCCTGAAAGCCCAGAGCTCAACATTAGTAAAGCAGAATGGGATCATCCTGACAGACATTTCGATTTATGAATACAGAAAACATTATCTTAACAGAATATTAAGAAATCAGGGGCGAATCAAGATGTTTGCATGCACATTACTGTCTTTAATGTGTGTGTTTCCATCCTGCCTTTGTCGGTGGATCGTCGTACTGCGATGAACTTTGCTCCAATGTCTGCAGATGATGACTTCCTGCCCTCAGCAAAAGCCAAGAGGCTTCCTTTGGGGGTGAAGGTGATGAGTGGGATCCTGTAGGTGTTTACATGCCCGTGGGCTCCACTCACCCACAGCAGCTGTTCTTCATACACCAGGGGATCAATCTAGCCAATAGAGGACAGGTAAATAAAGAGACGAGGAGGAGGATAAGACACACTAACAAAGAAAAAAACAAACAAACACTGAATAATCTTATTATCTGCAGACAAAACCAGTCCGAACAGGAATGATATCTTCAGGATTCATCTGAGTTCCCTGCAGGTGAGCCTGTACAAAGCTGAAACTCTCCAGACTTTCTTCAATCAGCAGCCTTCCTCAGTTTTTTGCACTTCAAAAGTTGTAAGCAAAGTACAAATAACGTTAAAACATTATGTTTAATGAGTAATAACAACGTCATATACCTGTAACCCGTCGATGGTGGCAACACGAGGAAATAACACCAAGAAGGGCAGTAAAAGCAGAGCAGCTATCCAGCTTCCTGTTTCCATCTTCAATCCTCTTTGACACACAGTTATCACATAAAGGAAAAACCCGGTGTCACAAAAAAGTGGGCAAAAACACAAACTAATAGAGAACTGAACGCGGCACCCTCACCTGAACCCGTACATCCTGACACAGGCGCTATCTGTCGAGTCATATGATCAACTCGGGTCGTCACGTGACACACAGTGGCCTATGAAAATTAAAGTGAAAGCTGACTAAATAAAAGAATCAACAAATGAATAATGTAGCGCCGCCCAAATAATGAAAATGAACTTTTTAACGTCTTGTATGTAGCCACCATCCCACTCACACGTGTTTTTTTATTGATAAAAATAGATGATTGATTTAAAAAAAAAAAAAAAAAAAAGACAAACATCAACAGTTGTGCAAAATGTTTTCAGTTCCGCAATGGATTTGATTGGCTTTGAAAGGTCCAAAACAAATTGCACTTGATGTGACGAGATGCATTTACCCATTCAATCCACAACAGGGCAGAATAATCCTAAAACTCCAGTCATCTGGAGCAAGTCATGCCATGGTCCTGTAGTTGGGTTTCAGAGATTAAGCATTTAGTTACATCAGTTTCTCAATTAGATGGAGCAATAATATTAGGAAAGAGCAAAAACAAACAAAAAACAAAGAACGAAAGGACTTTTTTCTTTAACTGGAATAAGTTGAAGCCACAACGCTTGACCATTTTAGCAGCTCACTTGACAGTCTGTTGCTTCATGGTGCTTGAACTTTGGCATGAGAAATATGTGTGAAAGATTTCTGAGAAATTTACAAAATTCTCTTTAACCCCATTAAAATAAGATTAATGACAAATACGGATACGTAATGCCATCTTCCAAATGGCCCAATTAAGATTTAATGCAGCCCCAAATGCAGTGAACGCCATAGAAATTAGTTGTTTTAGGGCATATATTAAGTTTCATGCTCATTCTGTAAGCAAAATGCAAGTTTGTTTTTTTTTTAAATTTTATAAATTAAATAGTTCAAATATTTCTCAAATCTTTTAATAGGTGTGACAATAGGACCCAACATTTAAGATGTTTTTTTAAAAATGCAACAGACCCCTTTTATTTCAAATGCAGGCTCTTATTTTTTTGCCATGTTCTTATGTCATCATTGTTTCTGTGGAGTAAAACTGTAACTCCCATTATATTACATTCAGTTAATACACATGTTTTCAAAAGCACTCTACAATTGAGGAACAGATTGGGAGCAATGTTAGGCTTAATGTTTTTCACGAGCTGTAAACTGGCCAAGTTCAAGATTAAACCAACAAATATCCAAAACAGATGACCATGCTACCCTCTGCCCCCCCAAGAGAGTCACTCCTTCTTAATTCTCAGTATTTGTTTAAAAATTTTATGTCTTTGATTGTATTGACTATTATTTTTTCTGTCTTGCATGTCGCTATTTTATTTATATATCAAAAATGTTATTGCATCAGTGGCAGCTTGTTGTATATGATGCCAATAAAAAAAATGTATTCATTGGGAGCAGAAAACTGAGCTTTCCAAAACTCTACTGATTCCTGGAATAAGACTCTAAATGCAGGCCAGTTAAAGAGGAGATATCCAGCATAGCATGTGGGCAGAATGAAGAAATGAAGTTCCAACCCTCTCTTGCCTTGATAATAGTTTAGAATGTGAGTTCACTGCCAGATAAAATAAACAAGCTTATAGAGCTGGCAAAGACAACGCAGGAATATTGGTAATGCAGTTTCACAAGGTTTAACAAGACATGGCGGCAGGAACACGAGACTATAAAGCCTCTCAGTACAGCATTCAGTCAAGGTGGCCTGAAATAGACAGCAGAGAGTGATACAGTGCTGTGAAAAAGTATTTGCCCCCTTCCTGATTTTGTTACTACAGACAAAAATAACCTGAGTGAATAAAAAGAAAATTCAGTTTTCAAATGGTGATTTTTTTCTTTTATTAAGGAGAAAAATGCTTCCCAAACCTACTTGCCCCAATGTAAAAACTCTTTACCCCCCTTGTGAAGTCATGAATTAACAGTAACTACCACATTTTTTTGAAAGCTGACTTCAATTTCACTGACCACACCATATCCAGACCTGATCACTGCCAGACCTGTTCAATTAAGAAATCCTTTAAATAGTGTCTTAAAAAAGTGAAGTAGGCTGTGAGATCTAGAGAAAAAAAAACTGTGCCGCAATCCAAAGAAATACAAGAACAAGTGAGAAACAAGAATTGAAATCTTTGAGTATGGAGAAAGTTACAAAGCCATGAGAGCTTTAGGACTCCCGTACAGTCAGAGCCATTATCCACAAATGGATAAAACTGGGAAGAGTGGCAAACCTTCCTAGGTGTGGTTGGCCTCCAAAATTATTCCAAGAGAACAATGACTCATCTAGGAAGTCACAAAAAACACAAAATCAGCTTCTGAAGGACTGCAGGTCTCACCTGCCTCCGTTAAGGTTAGCGTTCATGATTCAAACAGTAAGAAAGCAACTGGGCAAAAATGGCATCCATGGGAAAGTTCCAAGGTGAAAACCACTACTGGCCAGAGAAAAAACAAAGAACACAAAGGATCATTTCACATTTGCTAAGAAACATCTTAATAGTCCTGAAGACTTTAGGAAAAGTGTTATTTGAACTGATGTGACAAAAGTTGGAAGGTGTCAAGTCCCGTTACATCTGGCGTAAAAAATAAAACAGCATTTGACGAAAAGAGTATCATACCATCAGTAAAACATGGTGGTGGTTGTGTGATGGTTCGGGGCTGCTTTGCTGTGATTGTTGGAACTATGAATTCTGCTGTCTATCAGAAAAATCTTCAGGGGCAATGTTCGATCATCAGTTTGTGTCCTCAAGTTCAAGTTTACTTGGGTTCTGTAGCAGGTCAAAGACCCAAAGCACACCAGTAAGTCTACCTCTGAATGGCTTCAAAAACAGCAAAGTAATGGTTTTGGGGTGGCGAGTCTGTTATGGCCCTGAGTCAGCTGGTCTGCAGGGCTTCCTGAAAATGGAGATACTCTGGAGTACACAGACGATAGGCTGCCATCCCTTGGCTCCACCCGTACCACCTTGCCTCGGGATTTGTGGACATCGGTGCAGGCTCTTTCCAAGTTGGCCACAGATGATGACACCTGCCTATTTAAGGACAATCAGCACCGTCATTCAGGGAAGCTGTGTCTGATGGTGACACAGTTTGCCACCTCCGGCTTGGCGTCGACAGCCATAGAGTAGCAGATTTGCTGAGATTGGTTTTTGGTTTTTCTTTTGTTGTCTGCTGTCTTTGCCTGGGTTTTGTTTGGTCTGTGGTAACAGAATTTTGGTTTAGTTTTTGGAGTTTTGTTAAACAGTGGATTTTGCTCCTGTCACAGGATATTTTAAGTTATACCCTTTAGTTTCTTTGGTTTGAATCATTTGTAAATAAAATCCCACCTTTTATTGGAACTTTTAGTTGCCACTCTTCTTTTGCGTTGCAACCCCCTTTTCCCCTGGACACCACTGGGGTCGTAACAGAGTCAAAGTCCAGACTTAAATTTAATTGAAATGCCGAGGTGTGACCTTAAAGGGGCATTTCATGCTGGAAAACCCTCCGATGTGGCCGAGTTAAAACAATACTGTGGAGAAAAGCCAGCCAAAGTTCCTCCACAGCAAATTTAAAGAGGTATTGCCAGTTTTGCAAACACTTGGTTATAGTTGGCTGCTGCAGGTGGCAGACCCAGTTATTAGATTCAAGGGGCAAATACTTTTTCACACAAAGTCATGAAGGCTAAGAGAGCTAATTTTCCACAATAAATAAAATCGACATTAAAAGCTGCACTTTTGTATTTACTCAGGTTCTGTTTTTAACTTAGTTCTTGTTAGATTTCTGGGTTTTGGCATGCTTTATTTACTTTACCTGTTCATTGAGTTTTCGGTCAAGCTTACTTCCTCTTGTGGTCCTGGTTTCTGTTTAATTACCACAGCTGCTCCTTATTTAGTCATTGTTTCCATCCAAATAGTCCTTGATTTATTTTGCTTAAGTCAGATCTTCCTCAATCCTGCCCTGGTTCATTCTCCCTAACTTTATTCAGAAGCGGGTACGTGTCCTAGGTTAGGTGGACAGACGCAAATTGTGACGGACACACCAACAATCAGTTTATATGTGTTGCCAAGTGCCTGCTTAATCTGGCAAAGTCAACATAGTAAGACCCCATTTAAAAACTTGAAAAGCTGGCAGTAACAATCCCAGAACTCTCCTGATAAACTTTATATGTCATAACAACTAGTAATGTAAGTAGATGTTGTTCCTCAAACGTTAAAAGACATGTAAGTATTTTAAGCCACTCTAGTGGGGTCAACTTACCAGTGAGCCTGTCAGCTTTAGTGCAAGTTTCAATTTATTAATTCTATTGAACATAAGTAGACTATTAGTATAGTACAATAACAAAAAAAAGCGATCAGCATAGTGATCAGGCTTTTTACGTAAATTATTTTTATATGGGGAAATAGATACAAAACCACATCTTTACAATGATACGAGAGGAAAAGGCAGAGCAGAACTGTGCCTATAGGTGTGGCTTTGACCGTAGAACAGCGAGTTACCTGTACAGCTTCTTTGCCTGGCCAGGAGGAGGTGCTGTTGAGTCGTTTCTTCTTTAGCGATGAAAAACACTGAATGTCACGACTTTCAAATCAGTAGGTATTACAGGCTATAAGAAATTATAATTTGAAAGATTGTGTAAAATATAATTATAAAACAATTGAAAAAAAATCAAATCTAACTATTAAATTAGAATTCTTTAATTTATTCCTTTCTGCTTTGGATTGGCACTGTCTACACACCACTGTTCGGAAGTCTGCAAGTAGTTGTGTTAATGGTCTTCGTTCCAGCTATGGTTAATCTTGCCATTGCAGTGTCTTTTAGCTTGTTTTAAAAAATTCTATCAACCTGCCTCATCGTACTGAATTTGGGACCAACCTCTTCATCACCTCACCATTACAAAGCATGACACAAAACTGTGATGATCTGATGATAAACCCTGCAGGTTTTAGTCATGCTCTATTACACTATTCTCCTTAAACTTCATAATTTGTCTCGTTTTCAGGTATTTAAATCTGTTTTTGTATTGTCTATTTTTTATCTTAAAATATGCTGCCATATCATAATTCTACTTATGTATGAATTATTCTGAGAGCTTAATATTGATGTGTTTGGCTTAATAATAATGTAAATATATGTTTTGCTGGCAGGTTCCCCAATGACTCTTTGGACCTAATTAGTTAATATGTAACAGTGTAAAGCCGCAACATAACAGCAGTGACAATAAACTGTTCTGTCATTGTAAAAGCCAAAAAAAACTTAGCATATCATAAAAATTGAAATGACAGTTGTTGTTGTTTTTTTTTAAATGACAAAATGCACCACATAAAAACAAGTTAAATTTGTTTTCAATTAGCCATTGCCTGAACATGCTCAACAAGGGTAAACATATGCTACTGGCTGCCATGTTTGTGCTTCCTGTACTGAGCTGAAAACCACAAACCACATTCCTGCAGTCATGAGGCTGGGCTGATCTGAGTCACACGCAAGAGAGAAAGAAAGGAACAAGCTGCAGCATAACGGAAAAATTACTAGAACACCATCTGTATGTGCAGAGAGACTCTACAGCTTTCAATGAACTGTTTTGAATATACTTCTCTCCTCAAGAAACAAAGGTTACAAAAGGAGTGACAAGGGAATACAACCATGATAGCGTTTGTTGATAAGATGGGCTTTCATCTGAAGCACAGGTAGGATGTGTTTAATCCTGCCAAAAACAGGTTTTTTTTATCTCATTTCTGCCAAGTCTAGTTTCAGTCTTTGAGAAGCTAAATCACTTCAGGACATCGCAAAGACATCTAAACGCTGCAACAGAACTTTTCTATATTACAAATTCATATGGTATTTCCTTTTGTGTGCATTTTCACACAAGAACTTCAGACTTCAAAACTCAACTCGAACATTTTGAAGACTCATCCCTGTAAGTCAGACTTCTTTCTTATCGTCCAGCTATCAGTTTACCCAAACATATGCAGACATTTTGTTTCAGGACAGATAAAAATAACAATTAAAAAAAAGATATTTTAAAGTCACTCAATGCAACAAATATCCAAAACAGATTCAATACAAAGTTACAAGATTTAATGCAAAGTTATAAGAAACAAATTACTGATTACGTCCTGTATGAGACAGGAACACACACAAGATGCTGTTTAAGATAAGACGCAGTCTTATGCATGCAAATGCAAACTGTACATGTTCTGTTCAAGTCAGCAAATCCAGTGTAAGCAGCCAATAACAAATTGCCTTCATGCCAGCTGAACTTTAACACATGGGGAAATGAAAATGAAAAAAGAAAATAAAGTCAAGTGTTCGGAGAGTTTTCACACCTAAGTGGTGAAATGTTTCTCTGTCACAGGCAGCCAGGCAACGGTGTGTGATAGAAGCAGAACTGAAGAGTGCTGATCTATTTAATTTGGTCTATTTTTATACCATTTAACACACATTAGGCTGCTAGTGAGATCAGATGTATGCTGAGGGTCACTAATGTCTCAGCATAACTCTTTTCCAGCCACTGGGGAAGGAGAATATTCTGAACATGACTGTAACATCACTAAAACCAAACGTTCATTAAGTTATGAAGCCCTTATTCTGTAAAGACATTTTTAAAGTGCAGTCTCTGTGATGAGGTGCTGTAACAGCATCCTTCACACAGTACAGGCTCTGAGCCCTGAAAGCAGAAGTCAGCATGGGTTTCTGCTGTTTTTATAGTCTTTTTGCTTGTCTAACAAACAGCGCATGTTTATGAGAGATAAAACCCTGTGGCCTAACTGAGGGACTTTCTTACATAAAGATAGCAATCATCTGATGTATTTCTTCTTGAGGCAGACATGTCCAACTCTTTTAACATTAAACCTCTAGCCCTGCCAGAAGAACTATAGGATGCTGAATGTAATATAACTTGATATGATTTCATTCTATTGATTATGCAGTTGATATGACTACCTTAAATAGAATCCCTCTTTATTCACTTATGTTTAGTGGTTTCCTTAACATTTACTTGACGTGGTTGCCCAGTTTGACTATTTATTCACAGCTTTTAGCCACACATTGGTATTCTTTTTAGAGTTCAGGACAGAATTACATGACAGAGCCTCCAGAAATGACAATATTTAAAATGAATAACAATTTCTGAAGTTACATAGAACATGCCAAAGATAACAAAACAAAGGAGAAAGATACTTTAGAAACTTTGAGAGAAGAAACTCAGTAAGAAGAGTTTTTAAGTCCATTTTACATTTTAATGTTTTGTTTCTTTCAGAGAAGGAACAAAGAGACTGAAAACTATTTTTGAATTGTAGGCAACCAAATGTCCTAATGGTAAACGATAAAGTAAACCTATCATGCTGTAGGTTCTTAAGGTAATCATTTTACTAAATGAATGGGTAATTTAGATTACCATCTAATTTTATGTTTAAAAGGGCTGCCTAGTGTCAGAATACTGGATGTGGAGACTAGTTTTTTGACCAGAATATAATATTAAATGCAACAGCACAAGATAAAGTCTGTAAAAATAAATTAGCTGTTAAATGGCCAGTAAAATATTGATCTAAACTCTATTAAATTATTAGTCAAAGCACCAATCATTATCCCCAGGGGATTTCAAATTCTGTCAATAAATCCAATCATCTTGTCTCCAAACTTAACAATAGCTATATGAACTGCTAGCTTAAATTTGGCTTATTGTGTTTAACAGTGAGTAAAAAATTAAGATTACATAAGAATGGTTTAGTTAATAATTCCAGCTGTTTGGTATATTACATTTAATGAACCATTTTGAAACTCAAGTTATAACTTTTATGGTCACCAGTCTATCGCAAATGTTTAGCTAACAACTTCGATGCTAACAATGCTAGTTAGTCCCATAGTTGTTGTTTTGTAATTTATTTAGTTTAATTTCCTTTACCTTGACGTTTTAACTTTGAATTTTGCTTTTAACAATGCAAACAATTTATGCATAACTACTAACCATGTCAGTACATGTTCAAATTGTTTATTGAGACTTTTACCTCCTTCATTGGTCTATCTTATATTCAACAACTGTTGTAGTAAAAATGTCAAGATTGTTTGAGCACTACAGTTACATACTGTGTACTTATCTTTTCTTAATTTAATCATTAGGATCTGTTTTAGCTCTTATTTTAGGTTTAACCAGTTTTGTTTAACAAATATATGGAAACTTCCTGTATTCTCATAATGAACATGTTTGTTCTTCTTGTGGCAAATTTCCCAATGCTGCAGTCCTATGGATGAGAGGAACTGCTGAAACAGCTGTTTTTCACAGAATTTGCAATTAGTTCCTCTTGTGACTCAGTTCTCTATGCTTCTGTCACCTTACCAGAAGAAATAGCAGATTTTCCACAAAATCTTTACCAGAAATGAAAGAAATCTACAAAAGAAAGAAATCAAATGCACCTTATATAGTATAAGAGACTGTTTTTGTTTAAATGCGATGTTAACATTTTATTTTTCCTTTAGGACTTGATTACCTCTGACAGGATGGAGGAAAAGCCCAGCATATGCCAGGACACGGAGGAGTCAGAGGTGGATTCTCAACTCAGACAAGCCACAGCTGAGCCACTTTCCAACAACTACAGACCCAGTTGGTCAAATGGTATGCAAAATGAAGTGTATTTACCCAACTTAGGTAACATCATTAGTTTTCTTGTCATACGTTTCAACTTCTAGGAAATGTAATATGATTAAGGACTGCCTACCCTGTCTTTCTCAGGTCAGTGTGTCGTGGCAATGCTGAGCTCTTCAGCATTTAATCCCAGTTTTGATCTGTCTCTGTGTCGTGCCAAATTGGAGAGAGATGGCTTTGAGGTTAGCGCAAACAACTACCTTTTTTTTTTTTTTTTTTTTTTTTTTTTTTTTTTTTTTAACACAGATGCTACTTAAATCCCTAATTAGTTTTTTTTTTTTTTTTTTTTTTTTTTTTATACATTTGTTGTTTTAGATTCCAGTCACAGACATGGAAGTTCCTCTGAAAATAGCTCTTGAAATCCCCTCAGTCAGAAGATACATGGTTTTCAACTCAAGTCTTTTCCATTTTATCATGGCACCGGTATGGTCGCTCATTATCATTTGTTTCTTGTGTGTTCCTGCACAATTTGATGCTTTTCATTTATCCCTTTAAACAATGTAGTCAAACTACTCAATTACTCAAACACTGCTCCTCCAGGTACTGTATATGGTGTTGTGGTGTGCCATGTTCTCCACCCTCCACCTCTATATAACTGTCAGTGACTTCTGGGTCCTCTGTCTGTCAGTTAGCCTCATCTCCATCTTCCTCACCACTATCATCATCTTCATCCTTCATCACAGTAACAAGGAGGTTAGTCAAACACCATGAGGGCTATAGTGTTTGTTTCAGTGAGTTTACATTTTGTGCATAAAATTTAGGCATCTTTTCTTTACATCTCTCATTTATCTTATGAGATGAGTAAAACCTTAAACTATTTCTTCCTCAGATCAACATTAACATAGATGTTCGGTTGGTCCAGGTGAATGAGAAGATGGTGAAGCACAAGTTATTGGTTGGTGTGGCTGACTGGGTCCAGAATTGCACTGGAAATATGCAGGTTAGTGCCCCAGAATTACCAAAAATAAATAAATAAAGGTGTGCTTTTATACTGAGAGTGATTAACCATTTTTAAGCTGTCTAAGCTGATAGTGTGGGTTTGTTGGCAAGAATTTGGCATTCTTGCAGCTGTTCTTTTTATCTCACTCCCATATTTATCCTACTTGACATCTAACTAAAATTGTGACATTGTGTCACATAGACTGACATGAAAAAATGATGCAAGAACATGGCAAAAAAAAAAAGGAAACAGTTCAAACAAAGCAAAGATGAAAGGAAAAGAACTATATGTTTTTCTGTCTTGTCAATGATGTTGGAATTAAATCCATTAAAATATGCTTCTGGTTAAGATGAGTATAAGAATCTAAAAATGATTTGTTTACCTGTTTGTGTGTTTCTGTAGTTGTACTTTGTGTATTGGGACATGTCCCGCTGTTTGACGACACTAACTGAAACTTTAGAAGAGCGCAGCTTCACTGACACCCAGGTGAGCATTTAGTACATCTGTCACTTTTTTTCTCCATCTGGTTCATTGATTTCTTTTTTTTTATTTTCAGGAGCCCCAACGTTTACCCTCCGTCACAATCAATAGAAAAATAATTTTAAGTGCCTATGAGAGGATATTTATCTCTGCACCACAGACAAGTTGAAATTTAGTCTTTAAAGCATGACATTGTACATATCTTAGCCTTCCTCCTGGCAGCAGAATGAGTAAATCACTGTCACTACTTCTTCAGAAAAAAATGAATAGCAGAATGTCTCATCTTGTCCTGGTGACTGATGTCCCGGTCATTGACCCTGAGGCTGGTGGCTCAGATGTGGAGCAGGACTCAGATGAACAAAGGCCTCTGCTCAGAAATGAGGATTCAGGTCGCAGTACCTCATCCAGCCAGCAGGGGGCTGCCAAAGTCACTACCAACTACAGCCTGGTCCCTGATGCTACATTACCTGCTCAGGTAAGAGACATGACAAATTTGTCCGAAGGGGTGTCAGTGCATGTCAAATCTTTATTAGAGCTTCATCTGTTCATCACCAGTATTAGGTAATTTCATATAATTAAAATCAAAGTATCTTCATTGCATGTATGATTAGATTGTAGCAAATATGCTGCAGCTCTGTGGGACATTTTGTTTCATACAAATCTTCTCCAGCGTGGTGATTTCTAAAGATGAAACATAATTAAATCATAATATTAATATTTATACTAAACTTAAGATTCTAAACAATATCAATGGTGGAGTTACACCAAAATGAATCTGTATTTTAATAGAAATCTATATTATTTTATTTATGTAAAGAGCACCACTTCTGATAAACACCATTAAAATTATGTCCTGATGCTATTCAAAATAGATATTTTGTATTGTGTAGATGATAGATGTATGCAAGTAATATCTAAAGGTCTCTGGTATTTAAAGCAAGGTTACTCATTCTTGTCCTACAAGCGCCCCAATCCAGCAGGTTTTTAATGTATTCCTGCTTCAGCAGACCAGAATCAAATCAGATGGATCAACCACCCATCAAATTCTGCACAAGGACTCATTAATTGGAGTCAGGTTCATGGTTCAGGGAAACATAGAAAACCTGCTGGACGGGAATGAGCAACCCTGATTTAAAGGATACAGATTTACTATTTAGACTTTGTTAGACAAAACTTTTTTTCTTTTAAATTTAAGAGCCAAATAAAAGACAAAACTGTAGTTTCTGTTACTAAAACTGGTTTATGATGAGAAACTGATGCACCAAAGCCAACAGATAGTGCAAAATGTTTATTTGAATTCATTACATTATTTATAAAATAAAAATTATTAGGCAAATAGCAGAAAGCATTGCTGATAAGCAAGGGAACTCCTTCATTTTAGAGTTGAACAGAAGGTAATCTATTTTTTACTAGAAACTACATTTTTAATTGGCTTTAAATGACTTATAACATCCAAACTTGTAATAAAACAGGAGATATTTGGAAAATATATGTTGTTTTATTCTTTAAGATACATTCATAGGAAGAAAATTCAGATTTGGAGTATTTCCGTAACAACACGTCTTGATTAATGAATCTCTTGCTATGTGTGAAAACAAATTTGACACTGAGATTACCAAACCATGTTTAAGAGTATCCCAAATTATATTCATGTCATTTTAAGCTGTCTAAAGCAGAAGTATAAGTGTCTGCATAAAGAACAAAACCCCTCATCTCTATTTGGACCCATTTTGCAGGCTAAAGCTTACCAGCTTCTGATGACCTACAGTGCAGTTTACGTAAAACTGCTGGTGTCTGAGAGACTGTCAGGACCATCACACCACCGTCTGCGACCCTGGATGAATCACTGCACCACGGCCCCCCTCTGCCTCTGCCAGTACATCAAAAACAAAATCCTTCAATAACACAGCCAACAAGCACTTTCCTCTGGAGCCCATGTGGACGAAAGACAGTCTGTTCCACTAAAGGACTCTTCAAGCGTCAGACTCTCTATTGCATTTCAATTTGTCTCTCCACCTTGTGGGTTGCTTTGTTTACTATTACTATGCCAGCTCTGTGTTTTCACCACCTGGATGTTTGTTTGTCTGCACCCTGCCAAGTTCATTCAGCTGAGAAAACAGGTCCGTCCACTGGCTGTAAAACAATATTTATATTCAGTTTTACATCAGAGCCACAGCTATAGTGTCTGCTCACTGCTGGTAAAATTATTTGTACAAATGATAAATATAGTGTAGATTATTTTGATTTGAATAGAATGATTATTAGCAGGCAACAATCCTAAACATATTCTTTCCCATTCAACCAAAGAACAGTATTGTCTACTTGATGAATGACATTTCCTTGCTTTGCTCTGAGCGCAAGCACACAAAAACCAGATTGTATTGCTTTTTTCTTGAAAGTAGGACTTTCTATGCTGCACTGATGCATGTGGTTTCACAAGGAATCCCAAAGAAAGCTAACAAAGAGAATGTTTCTTTCATTTATAGGAAATGGATTAAATGCCAAAGGATTCAAGTTAAACTGTTCTTTCTGTAAACTCAAAGAAAAAAGATAAAGCTGTATGATGCAATATTTTTAAGAACTTATTAAAATGGAGTAAACTAGGTGCTTATTTATTGTAAACCTATTGAAAATTTGGTTTAAATGCCCACACATGAACCCTGATCACCTTTGTATGGGAATTTAATTGCTCCTTCTGAGATGCAGAAATTTTTGACTCTGCATGTTTTTCTTTTTCTGTCACATCATTACATGCCTGTCATACTTCCCAAAGACAAAGGAAGAAATATTACAAGAGACCAACAATAACCTTCTAATGACTCTTTAGTTTTACCTAAAGGTTAAAGACCTCTTTTAAATGCTATTTAAAATAAGATTAATCCTGTATAGCTGCAACAGTAAAGCAGCAATAATACACTGGCTTTTCTAAATACAAAGCCATTAAGATAATCAATAATCTCATAATGCAACAAAAGAACTGTATAGGAGCTACTTTTGCAGGTAAATATATTACTTAGCTATTGAAAGTGGTGCAGTAAAAAAAAGAGGGTTAAGTGACTGTAAACATAGCATAGTTGTTGGTGCCAGATGGTAATCGGTGGTGAGAGGAGAATAGGCAGACTAGTTCAAGATGATAGAGAGGCAATTTACTCAAATAACCACTGATTATAACTACAAAATGGAGAATATTATCTCTGAACAAGTAAAAATAAAGTATGTCAAATGTTAAAGCAGATGAACAGCTGAAAAACCACACAAACTGTCTGTTTTATCAACAGTCCGGGCTGCTGCTGGTGGTTTAATGATGTGGGGGATATTTTCCTTGGCACACTTTTTGGGCCCCTTCGTACCAGTAGAGTAACAACTCAGCAGTCTACTTGAGTATTGTTACTGACCATGTTCATCTCTTCATGACCACAGTGTACCATCCTCTGATGTCAGTTTTGGATAATGCAATGTGTCACAAGGCTCAGAACATCTTAAAATGGTTTTCTGGACATAACGAGTATAACTGTGGTCTAATGGCCCTTTCAAGGTTACAATAATCTTAGTCCAACAGAGCACCTTTTGGAATGGGGTGGAACCCAGAGATCCTCATCATTGATGTGAAGTCCACAAATCTCCAGCAGTTCTGTGATGCTATCTTGTCATCTGGAGCAAAATATCTGTGGAATGTTTCAAACACCTTGTTGAATCTATGTCACTCAGAAAAAAGACCATTCTGAATGCAAAAGGGGTCAGCTATAAGACCAGCTATTAACTTTTCCCTCTATATTTTTAGGTAGTGTTGCATCTAGACATAACTTCTATCTTACAAAGGAGTTTCTTCCCTTTTTTCCACCACTTTTTAAAGAATTGACAAGTGATTTGTTGATGGTGAAACAGAATAAAGGTGAATCACCTTGATAAAAGTGTGTAATGATGCTGAAAGGGCTCCGACACGAATCATTGGCTTGACTTGATCCCACACCGATGGTTTTACATGCAAATGATTATGGCTGCTTGTTTCCCAGCACCCAGAAATATTAGCAGCCTTCCCCCATCAGTCCTGATGCTGAGGCTGAGATGACAGCCCAGCAAGGGTGCAGCAGGATGTCACAAACACACACAGCAAGACAGCCAGCGTAGCCGACCCAGGGGAAGTTGAGACTGTGTGATGGAGGACTGAGCCGTGCGGTGTGAAGCCAAGTTAAATGATCTCAGAGACACCGAATCTCCTCGGGAGGCTAAATGGCCATCTGTGATCCTGCAGACACAGTCTGGCACTGCTTCCCCATTTTCACTCTGACAACTTTTCCTGTTGGAAGGATTTTTTAAAAAAAAGAGAGGCAATATTTTTTGTTTTAAAAGTTCTGTTTGAATCTACTGAATTATGTGGAGCTCTCCCAAGTTTTATTCAGATTCACTGAGACATCTATTATTCACCTGCTGATGTTCTGCTTTCGTTCACTGTCATAGTGTTCACAGGGTTGCTTTCATATAGATGCAGAGCTAGAATCAGCTGATGAGCAGAGTGGAGCAACAAACTTAGTAAACAGAATTGATAGGGACCAAAAGCAGAGTTTTTCTCCCGAGGTGACACAACACTAAATGAATGGAAGCATTTTGTAAAAGATATAGTCATCATATTATGCCACCATTACACTAAAATTCTGCTTCCAAAACCAAGACCTTAGATGTACTTGGTGTGTAAAAAATTAAGACAGTAGCCTCCTGATCAAAGACATTTAAATATTTTGCACTCTGTCCAAAAATTATTGCATCTGTATGACACAATAACTCATCTTTCAGCAATTTGGATTTATGAGGACCTCTTTCCTAAAAAAAAAACACCTTTGCATTCAGTCTGTGACAGAGTGATTGATATGACATATCAGTAGGTCATCACAATGCCATGGTATATATTTGCAGTCTCTGAATAAATGTGCAGGTATTTCATCATAACCAAATTGCATAATTTAATCTGATTAAGGACCTATAAGACTGATTTATCATTATCCATTAGGAACTTTACAGTGGATGCAGGATTTACTTGAAATCCTTTAGAGTCCTTTTGAAATATAACACTTATATGCATAGTATGCACATGGTAGCCTAAGAATCAGTGAATCACCACATGTACATGAAATTATCTTCTTCATCTATGCAAAACAAATAATTGCAATCCATCTATCTTTGAAATAAGGTGTTCTCATCCATGTGGAACAACTAGAAAAATATAGAAGTGTATAGCTTAATTGTATAGCAGCTGTGTTATAGCAAAGCCATAGAGCTAATTAATATTTTTTAACTGTGCAGAAACATCAGCTGCTGCAGTACAAATATCCACAAGACCTCCTGTGATAAAACACAAGATTGTGAGAGATTCTGTGGATCATGTTCTGACAGAGGGAGAGAAAAAGAGAAGAGAGGGAGAAAATCGGGGCAACTATAAATAGCATCTTGGTGATGAGGGAGAGAGAAGATGCCACAGAGACTGAGAGGATGGAAAGGTGAAAAACAGACCAGGAAAAGAAACCGCACCCTCACCAGTGTGCCGTTCACAACCCAGAATTATTCTTTTATTCATTACTCAAACAACTGAAGTCATAAACAACCAATGCAAAAGCAACACAGCCAAGAACATTATGAGAATAATAAACCCCACATGTACACAGGTAGTTTTTGGCTCTTTCAACAGGCAACCCGCAGCATTTACAAGCTGAACAACAAACAAAAGAAATGAGGAATCTTCTCACAGCCTAGCACAGACAGCTGCAGTTATCATAAAGCAAAGAGGGTGCAGCCTAGTGCCACATTTCAGAAGTCTCTATTAAGAGGATACACTCTCACTGCCAGAACTTGTTGCACAATATTGATACTAAACTGCACTGTGCTTCATTTATGTTTTTGCTCTGAATATCTCTATATAATGCCAGGGCCTTCATTTATCAGACAGGGAAACGGAAAAAAATTTAAGTGTAAGGTGTGAGCATCAACTTATACCTGAACAAGATGTTTATAAATTTGACATTTTTGGATGAACACTATCTATTTTATTTTATTTATTTTTTGCTAAGTTAAATAATTGCAATACAACGATGAGCCAAGTAGCTGCAGCAAGGTTAGCATGAACACCCGAGCCAATAAAATACACCCACTAGCCTCTCAAATTAGCATTGTACCTGCCATATTTTAATATCTACAGAGTACAAAGTGTAACAACTAATCTAAATGAGCAGATTTATCCCCCCTTTATTTAAAAGAATTAAGCTAGCAGTCTCTCTGTTGCCAGTCTTTGCATCATGCCAAGTTTAGCTTAGCTAGCATCTCCAAACTGCAGTGTAACAGGGCATCAATGGTTTTTGTGTTGTAAAAATTTTTCCTTACAACAATATGTCACATTAATGTCTTCTGTTGGACCAACAACTCTAAAAGTGAATGGAGGTTTTGTTGTGTGGCTCTCTAAATTTTGTTTCCACATTAAACATGAGAGGATTTCTTTTTAAAGCTTTGAGTGTTTGCTGACATTTTTTGTCAATGAAATTAGCATCTATGTGAATGGTCATTTTAATTGCAGTTTTTCCACTTGCATTTCTCACATTTTGGTACCTGGTTATTTAGCTGTGTATTTATTTATTTTTATTTTATGGCCTTTATTAGGGTTGCTCTGCTATACATAGAGATACGGGTTAGGGCAAGTTAGATCAGTTAACAGAGATAATTAAGTTAAAGCTTTTTAATTTAAAGCATTTTATGCAAGCTGCACAAGCTTTGCCATGTCATAGTAATAGTCTGTAGGCCTATCCCAAAGCAGTGATACAAGCAGAAAAATGTAGGATAAAGCTTTCACAAAAATGTCAAGCTATCTGAGAAAATAAAAAGTCTAAAAATAATCTGAAGTATTTTATTTTAGGTTAGTTGACTTTGGATGATAGCAGCACAGAAGAACAAATAGTGAGATTTTCCGTCTCAGATTAGCTGTAGGCTATTGGTCATTGAAGCAAGATAGTGCAGTAAAATACTTATTTACTATTGGTAGTTGTTGCTTTACACACCTAACAGCTCTATAGACAAATGCTTTGAGAGATTTCAAACATTTCACATGAGGAAAATGTTTTTGTTACAAAAGAAATACTATTTAACAATAACTTAGTCTAAAATGAACAGAAATCTAATTTCTGACTGGTAAATGTAGACCCAGGTGTGACTCAAGGCAGTGGTTATAATACATATGAATAATAATAATATTGTTCATAAACTATGGCATAAACTTTGTTTATATTGTCTCTTATCAGTTTTCACTGTCAACAAACATAGTTTTCAAAAATTAAATATCTCTGTATAATCTTTAAAAAATATTTTCATCAAAGGGACCAAGAGAAACAAAAACGGTGCAGAAGAGATATGTTAATAGGTCCAATAACTCATATGGACAGGAATACAACAAATTGAGAGAGTTAAAGGACCAACTAAGGGGGAAATGTTTTCATAGAGTGGAAAGTGCTACAATAGAGTATAGGCATTAGTATTTTCTCTCTCTTTTGGACACATTCATTTCATAACCCCTGAAACCACATGTTATTGTTCATACTGTAACTTTACAGCCACATTGCTTCTTAGAGACAGCAGCTCAGCCGCCGTTCACAGCTACATTATGGAAACCAGAAACACATGTCCACCCTTAATATTTAAGACAAATGGAAACAGAATGAGGATGACATGCAGGGTTATGTTGCCTCATACATCAAATGTTGCAGTATTAACAGTGTCTGAGAGAATAAATAGAGATGTGCAACACAAAAAGGCTAATACAGTTCTAAAATACTTGCAAAAAGAATGTTTGCAGACCTAATATTAAATACTTATCAACTAAGTAGTCTCTTTGTTCTGTTTTCACATGAGCTTATTTGGCATTTTGAAAAAATACTGCAGCACACACAGAAATTTTAGGAAATGTTCCCACCAATAGCTGGGAGAAAAGCTACCTTTGCACCAAAAGCCCATTAGCCTACATTTATATTCATCATGCACTATCAAGATCTATAAATGTAAGCAGTTACTTCATTTTATGTTTTCTACAAAGTGCAATACCATCGCCATCGTAAGATTTTTAGCCAGTTTGTGTCAGCTGCAAAAAGTCAACATAGATTACAGCAGACATAGTCAATGCAAGGAAGTTTGAATAAATTAATAAATAACAGGTTTTAAACAAATTAACAAAATTAGAACTAAGAAAATATGTCTCATCTCATCCAGTTAAAAATGTGCATGTACCACAAAACCACCAGCCTGAAATAATTACTCAGTTTGGTAACATCAGACACTCACTTGGCAGTCCAGTCTCCATTTGGTGTGTGTGTTAATGTATATCGATCAGTTCATGTAACACAAAGCAGCCTCATACACAGCAAAGAGAACACTCTAAATCAACACTTTTTCAACATGGAGCATTTTATGTTTCAAAGTTTAAGAACACGTGTTTTGTCGACAATGCTAAATATATATTTTTTGATTGTGGTGCTTCATTGGGATCCATTTACTGGATTTTTGTCATTGAAATACTTGGAACCAAAACACACTGTGACCTATCCTTTCATCTGACTTCTTCAGGGATGGCTGCAATTCATGAATGAATAAGAGTAAAATCAATTCTTAATGCAAAGAGCTTCGTTTCCCTCCTGCAGCTCATATCTGGGTGTAAATATGAAGTGGCTGCTGTGCTAACAGCAACACTGACCCCAATAGAGAATTCCTTGGTATTTTGCATTTGAGAAACAGCAGTGATGACTGTATTATAGTCGTTGGTGAGTGTTTGATGAAAGCAGGTTAGGTCAGAGGTGTGTTTGTAGCTTTACACAGAGGACCAACAAGCGGAAACAGTGCATTTTCCTATTTCCTCTGCCAAATGATTTGAGAGGCGTTAGCTAGCTAATATGTACTTGGTGATTTCCCATCAGAAGATCAAGAGAAGTTACGGCTCCCAGTCATCGTCATGATGCTGTGAAGCTATGATGACTACCACTGTGAGGATGGTGCACAGCACAATGGAGGCGATGCCAACAGCCAAGCTGATGAAGGAGAAGTTTCGTGCCTCGCGGGAGGCTATTTCTGCAGTCACCATGTCCCCTCTGGCTATTGCTGTGCGCACCTGAGTGATGGAAGAGAAGAGAATTGAAAACACATGTTGCATAACAAAAAAACCCCAAAAAACGCATGAGTGGGAGCAGCATGGAGTCTGCAACACCATGTATGGATCGATTTCACTGCAGCACAGGCCGCGTGTGCAGAAAGAGGCCACTGCGCGCAACACTGACGCACTACAACAACAAATACCGCTCAGAACAGTGCATCCATGCCTTGTCAGCTCAGCTTAACTCACAGCCAGCAGAGCGGGCCCAGAGGACAAAATCCATGCTGTCCCGTTGCACTGACAATGGTGCCGTTACGTAATGTGGTCTGTTGAGTGCATGTTGGTCAGCACGGTTTGCCATCACATACATAAACAACAAGCAACATGAGGTGTGAGACTGCCAGACTGAGCCTGGACATGTTTAACATCGTGCTCAGCTTCGCCATGAAGCTATGATGGTACTGTGTCTTAACATCTAGAGAAATAGGTGACTGTGCAACAAAAACAAGGCTAATTTTCTCTTGTACTCTGAATCCTGATACATTGTAGCTTTGTTCTGCTGATGCTGGATCCTGTTTATTTGTCCTTTTTTTTAACGAAGCAACTTTTGAAATGCAAGTTATTATTGCGTTTTACCTCAGTTTCCACAACAGAAATAGTCCAAAATTTGGACACAGCTACCCTTTCACTTCACAAAACGCACTAACTGTGCAACTAGTCTGGAGCAAATAAGCTGGCTTACATACTGGTGGATGTAACCATATAATCAAGGATCAACAACTCTGGTCCTTGAAGGCCACTCCCCCGCATATTTGAGATGTTGCCCTGCTGTCACACACATGATTCAAATGAAATAGTTTTCCAACAGCTTGTTGTCAAGCTTTCTCGTTAATGATCCCTTAATAAAAATCTAAAACCTGCAGTTTGGATCGATATGGACCAGAGCTTTCATCCCTGCTTTAATCTGCTTTAGTTAAGGCTGGAAAAAAGGAATAACAGTAGTTGCTAATGTGAAGCAAATACTCAATGGAACAAAACAAATAAATCCAGTTGACGAGAGAAACATCTGGAATTTAGTTTGCAATAATTGCAATGTTGCAATAACTCTTTATTGGTAAGTATTACTGTGTCAGAAGAGACTACTGGTTTTGTGAATGAGATCTTGTTTATCTAACTAATTGCTGGTTTGTAAGGTAAGCAGTAGTACTTTCATTCCTTCTCTTTGGGTGAAAACAACTATCCAATCAAGTAATGAAACATTACTTAATGGTTGATTTGTCGAAAATTTTAACCTCTCTATCTGACTGGATGGGGAACTGTTCGAGCTATTCTTCAACGAAGAGATCATTGTTCTGTTCGTCTGTGAGACCAATCAGAATGCAGACCAAGTAAAAGATGCAAAGGGGGACAGAGTAGGATGATCAAGTCGTGTTGCTTTTGAAACAGGTAGGCATGATTTTTTTTTCTGTTTGTGAAAAAGAATGCAGTTTTATAAGGAAAAATGTAATTTTTTATGCAGTTTGACGAAGGTTAAGAAGGGGGACCAGAGGTAAGCTCCATCTCCAGGGGAATCCCACTTAGCCTCCCTGCAAAATTCTGTGTGGGGGTCCTGAAGAGGAAGGTTTGACGGACAGTAAAACCTCAGACTGAAGAGGAGCACTGTGGTTTTGGCACTGGCTGTCGACAAGTGGACAAGTTCTCCACCATCTGTAGGGCCTTGAAGGGAGCATGGGAGTTCACCCAGCCAGTCTAAATGTGCTGGACTTGGAGAAGGCTCTGTCCCTCGACGAGTCCTGTGGGGGGTGCTTCAGTAGAATGGACTACCTGACACCCTTGTATGAGCTGTGTGGCCACTGTATAGCGATGTCAGAGCTTCGTCTGCATCATTGAATTTGCAGTCTAGCCAGGTTAAACAATACCGGATTGAACTCTTCTGTAGAAAAGACTGGGTTTACTTTATTCATATTTTCCCAAATATTTTAATGTGAGTAAATTAAGTGGAATGTACAGGGTCTCACTTTGTGCATGCTGGGAAATTTTCAGTGTAATTCTAAACACATTAGATAGCCTTAAAGGTGGAAATTCAAGCAAAGTTCTTGGAAATGGTGATTTTATGATGGTTTAAAACCTTCAGATCAAACAGATACTGTGATGCACATTTACCTGCACTGCTTTGATGATTGCAATGATGCCCGTTGGCCAGAAGCAGCAGACTGTTGTGAGCACGGCGATCGGAAGATAATCGTGCGGTGGTCGTCGGTCCATCAGAGTGATGCTGGGTGGCATTTGCATCGGGTGAATCTGGCTCGATGGGATCACTGGGTGAGCTCCTCCCGCTGGCATGTAGTGCTGACCCTGAAGGGAGAGGGACAAGACACAGATGTTTTAAAACTACTTTTATCTCAGGAGATGTCGGAACATTGCAGCCTGAAAATAATGCCTGGAAATAATGAACCAGGTAGCAGAGTCAACTGGGATTACTGGAGTTGGAGAATGGACAGAAGTGTTTAAAGGTTTTGTTTTCATTTTAGACAGAAGTCTGTTAGATTGACTTAGATGAAGTTTTACATTCTGTTAATTGCCTAAGTCAGGAAAGAAATCCGAGGAAACTTAGTCACAACACAAAGCCTCTGAAAATAAGCTTTTAAAGCAAGTAGATAATTTTTCTCAGGTCGGAGTGATTAAAAACCACCGGCAGAGCTGCAACAAACCTTTATCTTCCACTTTATATTCACATCCTCTTACTAAAATAGTTAGTTAAGAGACTGTAGAAGGTAGCATTACTGCTTTAACCGGCTTTAAATATGTTGGTTTTTCATTTTCCTTTTTTAATCAATATAGACTGGAGTACATTCAGAGTTCAGAGTTTCTATCCACGAGCCCTGTATGTTTAATGATGTTATAAGATGCTAAAACTTTCCAGCAGAATAGCCAAAATGTTGAAACGCTTCCAATTGTTTCAGGAGATTATAGTTTGCCACCAAGATTGGGTTTCTGTAGTGTAGATTTAACTTTACATCTTTCTTATTTCATTACTTTGATAATTCATTTTGAGGGCAGTTTGACTAGTTTTACTAAGTCATTTATAAGCACATTCGGTTGTATATACAAAAACTAAGAAAAAAGTAGGAAAATTTGATCATTTATTCATTTAACATATAGGGGGGAGAACAGCCACAACAGCCCGACACCTCCTCCTCATGCTGGTCACCAGTTTGGTCACACACTGCATCCCATTCTCCAACCAGCATTTGTCAAAATTCAACCATTGTGGTTGTATTGTTCACTCAGGCATCAGCGGCACACTCAAGTTGATACTGCAAGGGCAAAGGTTATGACTGCGGATAGGCCTTTCCATCCACTCCACATCTAAAGTCTCTGATAAAGCCTGCTCTGCAGAGGCTTGCATTATCATCTTAGAGGGAGATGCCAACCCACACATCTCACTGCCTCCACCAAAACCTTCCACCCTATCAGCAAGCAGTTCAGTTTGGCAGATGAGATCTGGCAAGTTTTTCATGAGGGCATCCCACATACTCCACGCCGCTGCTCATCACACAAATGCATTTTTTTTTAGAGATGTAGCGGCATGTAAAAGAGAAAGAATCAGGCTTTCTAATTGTATAAGATTTATTGCCAAGAAACACTATTACAAAATAAAAGAATAACCAGAAACTGATCTCCCTGCAATATGTGCCAAGTTATAAAAGGAAAATAGAAGAAATGAATAACTAAGGGTATAGAGACTGCAGTGACCACAGACTTAAAGGTGGAGTATGTAAGACTTTCAATATTTTAAAAAACAAAAACAAACTAAAAAATAACTACAATCATAATTAGATAGTTTTTTTTAAACATGTAGGTTCCAGTCTGTCCATATTTGATGTGTTATTAAATTACAAGTTTAATTAATGACAAAGACCCTTCTTAAATGTTTACCTAACAGTAAAAAAAAAAAGTGCTTTTTGTCATTTGTCATTAATTAAACTTGTAATTTAATAACACGTCAAATATGAACAGACTGGAACCTACATGTTCAATAAACTTTCTAATTATGATTGTAGTTATTTTATTAGTTAATTTATTTTGAAAATATTGAAACTCTTACATACTCCACCTTTAATATTTCAACTAACTAAACACATCCTTGTTTTGTTATGTGGCTTAAAATGTGAAAACAGTTCAAAGACCATCAAGATAGTGATCTAAAGTTAAAACGTCGAGCTGACTCTCACAATTTTCTATATTTTTGATAACTCCTGCAGAGGTTTCCTCTACAGATATAAACTGTTCTGTACACTTTAACTACTTCCTAATGAATGGAGAAATGGGTGATATGGAAATTAAAGATGAATACATTTACTTGATCAGGCTTTTCTTGGAAAAAAACCAACAAGCAACAAACGTTGAAACAAGATTACACTGATTATTTTCCCTCCAATTAGCAAACGCTCATCCAAAAATATCAAGATCTGATGAAATGTGGAAGACAGTGTTAGTTGGAAGGAAACTTTGGCAGAAATTTCCATTCAGCAGAAACCTGATGTCATACCTGTAAAATCATTCAAAGCAGTCTCGCCTCTGACTCACCGATGCCATGGGGTAGATGGGTACGTAAGCCGTGCAGGGCTGCAGTTGCAGGGGATAGCCTGGGTGGATGTATCCCACAGGGGGGTGTGGCATGGTACCTGCAGGCCCCTGGGTCTGGATTGTGTAGCCCTGCGGAGCCCCAGGCGGCCCCATGGGGCTGCAGTGGAATTGAGTTTCTTGAAGGTATCCATCAGAGCCTGGGGGAGGAGGTGGAGCAGGGTAGTTGGGCTGAGTGCCAGGTGCAACTGGCATGTTGGGGTGCTGGGGCACATTGGGGTCTTGTGGACCTGGTAAGTATGGAGGGGGCTGCATTGTCTGACGGCCAGAGTCATCAAGCCCTGAGAGAGGAAGAAGGATACAGAAAAACAGGTAGGAGGGTAATTATGAATAATAATTAAAAAAAAAGAGACAGAAAACAGACAATAAGAGAAAAAGACGCAAGTGTGAGGGCATGATAGCCAATTCGAGCGCTGTCTCACGTATCCCTTCATGTTGACTGTAATGTGCCTTATCTCACTCCTGAGGAGGGGAAACAATTACCTGGACTACTCAGCAAGACTTCAAAAAGCTCCCACAAAGCCTGATATTTTCCATCCTGCTCTGACTGTGTACTAATGATGGCAGTGATTGACATTTTCACTCCACACAAAGAAGAAATGCCTTTTTCCTTTTTTTCCTCCCTTGACAGCTGGATTTATTATCAGTTGGAAATGTGGCATTTCAACCACGGAGAACCTCATTCTGATCATCCGTCTGCTTTTTATGCTTACACCTCTGCTTCCTTTGTGTTCATCAAACACGGAAAATGACTGATAGGGTGTTGCGTCTTCTCAGCAGGGGAGGGGACTGAAGTAATATGCTGTGACAGGCACATGAGGAAGGGAAGGAGGAAAAACTGAGACGTTGTTGGAGGAGAAATGGGAGTGAAATTTGACAGGACAGAAGAAGAGCTAAGCAGCTGAGTGGTGACGACTTGGGCTCGGAAATCGGCTTTACGTAACAGTTTGCCAACCTTGTCACAAGCAGGAAGTGGACCGGAAACAGACAGAGGAGAAGGGAGCAAGTGGAAGAAGGAAGGATGCCTTTCAAAGGTCATGATGTAGGAATCATCCTAGCAGTCATAAGATACATGTCAGTTTTTATCTGCTGAAGGGAACTGAGACATTTTGATTCATTTTCTAAAGCATTTTCTGAGAATCCAAAATATGCAACTCTGTGTAAAATTTTGAGAAAAACTGACACAAACACACACACACACACACACACACACAGAGATTCTAGCAAGACTTCTGGATGAGATGGAAGCATTTCCAAGAGATAATTCATAAAATATAACCTTGTTAAAATGTTTGGGCCTCTTAAAATGCCACAGAAAGCTGCACATGAATGTGTTGAATGAAATGAACTGATGCTTTTGGTGCAAAAACCAGCCACGGTTGTGGTATCCAGAGGAGTTCATGATGAACTGAATGGCTGCAAGGTGTCCAGGTTCTCTGGCTGCAAAACAAGTCCAAACCACCAGATCTCTACCACTGTGCTTGACAGTTTGTGTGAGGTCTTTGTACGGTTTGACTTCCACCAGTAATAGCGCTGTGCATAACAATGAAACATCTTGGTTTTGGTCTAACCTGTCCAAAGAATATTGTTCCAGAAATGCAGTTTTCAGATGCAAACTTAAGCATCTTAACGGACTTATGATGTTTGTACAAGTTCAATAACTTCTAACTGTAATATCATGTGGTTTACCATATAATTTAGTATAAATAGAAGCCAGTAGAGTCTGAGATGTAGCACTTTCTTTTGCTTTTTAGTGTCTTTGAGCATTGCATAGTCTAACCTTTGGGAGAACTTAGGGATATCCACTCTGTTTTAAAAGCTTTTCTTCTTCTGATTAATCTTTCTCACAGTAGAATAACAGACTGCAAACTGTTTGGGAATGGCCTTTAAAGATCATTGCTGGTATATATTTCCTCCTTTGCATCTTTAATATATCCCAGCACCTAAATGCTCAAACTGATGAAACAAAAAAACAATATGCAAATCTTTAAGTGAAAATCAGATGCACTGTCTTTTTCATACAATTATATAATTTTATCATCAGTGCAATATAGTTTTTTCTTCCAAAATGACAGTTTGACTAATAAAAACCGGTCTTTTTGTTTATTATTGCTTAAAAATGGGGAAATAAAGTTAGTAAAAGAAGCTGTATATTTAAAGTAATATTCTCATTGAGGTTTTGTTTAGCTTTATGGTTACACAAATTAAAATAAAACAGAACTTTTCTAAAGGTTAGATGTACATGTCTACCCCCCCCCCTACATTTCTAATTCAGGTTTTGTCTAATTAAGATTTTATTTTTTCAGCTGAAACATTAAAGAATCGGGATCAATTTCAAAACCTTAAGCTCATTATGACAGAAATGGTCAATTTTAATGGACAAGCTGTAAATTTGTACAGTTACTGAACACACAAGTCTTTCCGCTTTATGAGGCAGCACCTGCACACATTTTTTAAGCAGCAGCAGGAAATTCTCAGGAGTAATCAAAGAAGTTAATGCTTATTGCTGTGTGCTTGGCAAGTCATGACTGGGAAGAGGCATCTTTACACAAAGCAAAGATATAACAAAGAGAAGGATTAGAAGCTATTTCATCTGCTGTAATGTCATAGCATGTATCTCTTGTTGGTGGTATCCTCATACAGGGCTGCAGCTGTCTATTGGTTTCTATAACATTGGACGTTGTGCAGATCTATTGTTTGACCGGGGCCCCACACATCTGATTAGACAGCAGTCACGTTTGCAGCACAAATTGCAGCCTGCTCTACTGTAAGCTCTCCACTGTTCCTGTTACAGCATCACCTTGATCTTATTTCTATTTATTTACTGCAAAGGTGAAGCTCACACCAAATTTGAGCCCCACCACCAATGCAAATATCCACAAATAGGGCTACAGAAGTGACATTTAAATAATAGGCTCAATATATATCTACATATATATGTATATATATATATACATACACACATACATATATATATATATATATACACACGCGCACACACACATATACATATATATGTCTATATATATATATAGACATATATATATGTGTGTGTGCGTGTACATACATATTATATATATATACACACATAATGAACCACATATACACACACATTATATATATATATATATATATATATATATATATATATATATATATATAGACATATATATATGTGTGTGTGCGTGTACATACATATTATATATATATACACACATAATGAACCACATATACACACACATTATATATATATATATATATATATATATATATATATATATATATAATATATATATATACACACACACACAGGCACACAAAGGATACCCACATCAAATATGAGAGATGTACGTGGGCTGGTGCGTAATGGTGATGAGACACACATAAGGAGAAATTTGAGTCGGAGGAATGTATATCTGAACTCCCAGTTCTTCATAAAAAATAAAACAAAGAAAGAAAATCTGTGTCTTATTGCTGAAAATTGAGTAAACGTGTTTTAAAATAGCAACTTGAGGCTGAAACGACGAAAAGTGTGACAATGTCAGGTCTAACTATCTATGGACACATTCGCGGCCCTGCGGTGATTTCCACCCCACAGGCTGCACCCACACAGCGGCGCAATCTCCTTTAGGGGATGGAGATGTTGACAAGGGAGAAGCTCGGGGGAAGAAAAAGCAATCTGACAAGCGGAAAATCTCACGAATGAGAACAAATAAAAGCTCTGAACGACACAATTAAAACGTCTCACCGTGTTTTTCCGACGACATGCCTTCGCGATCTTCTGTCCGCCTTTCTTGATCCGATGTTTTTACTCCAGCTGCTGGTAAAAAAAGCCCTCCTCCTTGTTGGCTATTCGGACTTTCTTCTTTTACAAAAAATTATTCCAGACGTTTGCAACCCATTTTCAGGGTATTCTCATCTTAAATACACCCAAGCTTTAAAAGGAATACTAACTTTGGGTGTTTTTTGTTTTGTTTTGCGATCCAGCTGGGTGCGCGCAGGATAATGTTCGGTATCCCTCCTCCTTTCCTCTCTTGGTCTGTGGCTGGTAGTCTAATAAGGTTTCTCCACTAACACGTCGCTGTACATTGAATTAATGAGACACAAAGCTATCGCTGTCTTAAAGCGACAGCTCGGACTAGGAAAACGCGCAGGCACAAGGCTGGAACATCCCATTACAGCGCAACAAAGAGGGATATTCTGAATCAGATGGATCTCTCTCTTTCTCTTTCTCTCTCTCTGTCTGTCTGACTGACTATTCACCATCTCAGCTCTTCTCTCCATGTCGCACTCTTTCAAGTGACCAGCAAAAAGTAAAATACTAAGCAGAATAGGCTGGGACTTGTGCATGCAAACTAAAAACAAGACATCACACCAGTTTTAGACACAGAGATTTTATTCCTGTACAATAATTTACAATTCAGATTTTATGCTCACTCACCATCCGTACTTTGGTCTGTTGGGTTAAAAATCAGTCTCTTGTTCATGATCATTACTTTTCATGTAAACATCAACATGTATAGGCACATTCAACACCTCCTCCATATACAACACCTCCATCTTTCTCACCTCTTTCGCTCGCAAACACACATAACTGCAAGCGCCACTGTATGCTCCCACACTCCTCAGCATCCTCATCCTCATCCCTGTATCCATGCCTCAGTGGGTGTAGAGGGAGGCGGTGAAGACAATGTCCCTGCGGATGGCCAAGGAGGCCTTTTCCATTTTGCTCCCCAGGACGGAGTCTCCCACTATGCGCGCGGCCTGTCGCACCTCCTTCAGCACCTCGTCCAGGCGCTGGATGCAGCGGACCACCGTGCCCTCCTGGACGTCTGTCAGCAGGGCGATGTCAGCAAAAGGCTGGGACAAGACGACAGGAGATGACACGGTTTAAGTACGCATCAAGATGGAATTGTCAATTAACAGAACTTGTGAAGTAAAACCTAGAAGACAATACTGAATATGATTAAGAGAACTGTGGATTATCAACGCTTTGCCTTCAGTGGTCATGGTGTGTTGGTTAATCAAATTTTAGTGCATCACACTGTAAACTGGTCCAAATGGAGCAAAAGAGAACAAATTAAACGATTGTTCAGGTTACAAATAAAAAATTAAAAATGGCATTAGTGTTTCATAATGTTGCCTTTAATTAACAGAAAAAGCTATAAAGTCACATGCATATTACACACCGTGCACAGCAGATACAAACTGCTCAGTTCAATCAGGCTTTCTTTAGGGTCTAAAGCAGGGGTCACCAACTCCAGTCCTCGAGGGCTACCATCCTGCAGGTTTTAGTGTTTCCCTTGTACAACACATTTGATCCAAGTGAAAAGGTTCTCCAAGAACTTGTTGCCATCTTCTGCACCTGCCTGTTAATGAGCCATTGGTTTGGGTCAGGTGTGTTGTACCAGGAAAACAATAAAACCTGCAGGATGGTAGCCCTTCAGGACCGGAATTGGTGACCCCTGGTCTAAAGAATACAAAGTAGATTATGATCAGATAAGCCAGAACTACTGTGCCTAAACCTACACACTGTAAGAGCAGTCCTTCATGCAGAAAAGACATTTAATATATAAATATATTCACTTACAGTGTGTATTAATTTGAAATCCCTATCTTGATCAATTGCAAACTTTTAGTCTTGAGATTTATATGTAAGAATAATGAACCTTTCTATCAGAAAAACAGAGCTGAAAGAAGACATTGAAAAATAATATGTAAGATCTTGGAGGTTAAAAGAATAAAATTAATGAAACATCTGAAATTATAAATCTAACTCACCAGACGATCCCTCAGATTAAATCTTTCAAATAATGTTTTATAACATGTCCAAAACACACTCCATCAGTAAATGCTGAGAGTCAGAAACATGGCAGCATCATCACCATCTTGCTCAGATCAGTGCAGTTTCCTGATGAACATCACTCACTGAAAAGTGTCTTCAAAGTCTGTATGTTTTAAGTGAGATATGATGACTCTCAGCTAAAATCACAATAACATATTTGTAAGCAAAGATGACTGCAAAGTTTAGCGTCAAGTGTAGCATCATTGAGCGTCACTGTTGTGTGCTACAGGTTGGTCTGGTTGTTATCTGAACCATTAATAAACACATACTGGCATGTTTCATTTTATTTTGATTCCATTGTGCTGGGATGCAATCTGAATGCATAAACAACCCTAAAATCTAGTGAGGTGGTCTTTTTAAAACCTTGCCTGTTTTTCCTATGAAAGTGGCTCTTCCAGAGCTCTATCAGATAAGTCACACGGTGTGTGAATTCTCACCATGCCTCTGGCCCAGCAGTACACCACCTCAGTCAGGCCAAACTTGAACTGGCCTACAAACTCCTCGGCTGTCTGCGGTATCCCACAATCCTGCTGCAGCTCCCCGATTCGCTTAGCTACTGACAGCACTCGATCGATGCCCTGAAAGAAAAACGGACACATCGAAAGAGGAAGATGGTTGTGCAGACTGCATAACCTGTCGGATACGTGCATCTGAGTTGTACAAGTGACTATCCCCCTGGGTGTTAACAGGATGGTGGTGTTACTTATGTTGAGGAAATCTGTTTCTGTTCTTCTAGGACAGAAGGTCGAAATTGCTACTTAGGTCATCATTAATTTAAGCCCTTGTAAAGCTCTTCCATGTCAGAGCGGTTCCCAACACGCACTGGTGCAGTACAGGCATATTTGGCAGAAAAAGACCAGACAAGTGATTTAATAAGGGAGCGGGTGAGTGGGGTAGTGTGCCCTTGTTGTCCTTTCCAGGATGATAGTGCATCAAATCCGCCTTTGTTTCTCCCTGAATCGCCACAGAGTTTGTGCAACATGTCACTTTTACTATCTACTATGCATGTAAGAAACAGAAAACACTCTTCACCCTCACCTCCTTGAGCGTGTTGGTAATGTGCGGCTCCACCTGAGTGTTCTGAGTGAAGACCAAGCAGGACAGCAGGGCGGCGCTCTCCTCGGGTGCCAGCAGGCTCAGGGCGTTCTCAAACAGCAGCTCGGTCAGCAGCAGCTCGTGGCTGCTGATCTGAGAAGCTACTCGGCCTTTCAGCTGCACCGCCCCGCTGCCGTCCACGTACTGGAGAGACTGAAGGACCTGATGGAGACCACAAACACTTTTGTTAAAGATCAGACCAGCAGATCGTTCATGATGCTGAAGTCAAAAAATATGCAAAATAATTCCTCTGTAAAACAGACTGTTGGAGGAAAAGAAGATTAAAACTTCATCACAAAAACATGATGAAGTCTCGACATATTCCATATTCGGACACTGATTATGTGGGGCATAATCTATCAGGGTTTTGTGGCTTGTGAATGAGTTTTTTATTGTTTAAGTTCTTAGAGCATTGGGATTAGATTTTAACCATGTTTGAACAGAATGAATCCAAATGATCTTAACCATTTATCACTTCTTTTAGAGCCACAAATCTAGATTTAGCCTGTGGCCAAAATATTTCTAAATAACTGAATGGCGAGCCAGAATGAATACTTCATAGCTAAAACCTGTTTTCTTTGTATTTATTATTTATACATTCGATAATAATACATGTCATTATATTCAAATAGAAACTGTAAAACGTGTTATTTGTATACTGTGTGTGTGTTGTTATGTTTTTAAAATTTTGTGGGCTTTGGTGTCTTTTAATGTTCAGCAGTAGATGAGAAAGTAAGTCAGGAAGATGTCAGAATTGAACCTCAGACCTGGCTGCGTTTAAGGAGCAGCAGCTTTACCAGGTGAATTAATCGCCTACAAGAGCCTTCAGCTCCAACAAAACCAGTTAACCAGTTAAAACTGTCTGGTATTTTTGGTCCTGCAGTGCAACATTTCTTTGATTTGTTGGTAACCATGCTGCTCTGCTCTGTTGCCTCCACTATATGAAAACTCTGACACTAACAGCTGTTGAACTTTGACCTCCAAACCACTTTCAGATGCTGAGAGGAGCAGAAGTTGCAGCTAGCTCTGGGGTAAAATCTCTTCACTTCAACCAGCAGCAGCTAGCTACTAGCAGTGAAGCAGACATAGGACTCTGCTGGAACTAAAGGAGTTGTATGGTGTTTCATGCTAAAGTTTGTAGCAAAACATTCACCGCTAAGTTTCTCAAAGCTTCTTCTGCTCCAGATGCAGCTACCATGATGAGTCTCTCCGCACTCTAGCGCAAACATTCTTAAAGGGGCCATGCTGTTTTCTTTTTTTAAAAAAAAACAACAAAACAGCGCTATAAACAACGTGTATTGAAAATATCTTAATACGAGATAGATTTCCCTCAGCGCCTGTTGTCATGTAGCTTTAGAGGTGCACCAACATCAAACCAAGTATTTAACTTGATCCACACATTAAAACGATCTCCATGCCTGTTTCTATTGACGGATTTATTCATAGATGAATTAAGAAATATTTTATAACTACAATTGCTGCCACTAATAGACATGTCTGACTATGAATTTGCTGCTGGAACAGAAATACACTTTGAACATTAATCAATTTGGACTTTTTTTGTGGTGTGTTTTGACACTTTAACTGCATTCAGCAGACAAGCCACTTTGGATTAGAAGAAAGATGGAAGAATTGTTTCTTGTAACTTATGGTGCGCTTTTACCTTAGTCATGGGAATGTAGGAAATTTTTTAAAAGCTGATTAGAAAAAAATATCCATTTAATTCTGACATGGTAAATTTAGTAAATCTCTGGCAAAATGAATAAACAAATTGAAAACAAAAGCAGATAACTTATAGATTCAAAAAGATTATTGAAAGAAAAAGCATTTGGCCCAATGCTTAAGACATGTCAGTTCTTAGTTCTGCCTACTCCTTTTTGTCACACCAGAATTATTTGAAGAAAATAAAATGGTTGATCTTTGGTTTTCATTTTGTTTCCTGTGTGTTTTTGTTGTCATTAAGTGTAATTTACTCATTTTAAATCACTCATTTTGTTCTATTTTTTCAGCAGTTTTCTTTTATTATGTTTGAAAAATAAAATGAGTGTGACAATGGTTGAATTTAGGGATTATTCTATTTTAATCCTTTTTAAAATAAATAAATGAAAGAATAAATGAATGAATTAATAAATTAAATAAAAGTATTTTAATCAATAAACTAGCCAGATAAAAAGCACCAAATTTTGACAGGCCTGGACACGGATTCAAACCTCTATCCTCTGGTGGTATTCAGGCAGCAGAGTCAGAGACTGATCGGACACCAGGAACATCAGCCGGTCCAGCTCCTCCTGCACACTCATCCTCTCCTTAACCCGAGCAAACTGAGACACACACACAGAAACACAAACTTGAGTATAAAACAGCATCGCTGCAGCACTTGACCTGATTTGGAAACTAAAAAAAAAAAAAAAGGCTGCAATATACTGGAAAGAATCACTTTGCTTTTTGTACTCTTGTTTACAGCATTTGATTAATACTACATATAAACCCACCAGGGCTAACTGCCATTCAGAGACAGCTTGCATCGTAAAACACACTGCATTAACACCAATTTCTAAAACTCCCAAGTCAATAAAGACATGATGGAGTGTGAATATACCACAATAAGAGGAGACTGCAAGTAACCGCTTCCTGTTATACAGAATAATGAAGGAAGCCAGTGTATGTAAGTAAGTGTGTGTGTGTGTGCTGGTTCAAATGACATGCTGTTCCTGTGAGACAGCGATGAGCTGCAGCTCTGAGCATATATGGATAATTATAGAAACAGTTAGCTCCGACGCTTGCATCTCGTCTCCTTCATGACGCTGCCAGAAAAAAAAAAAAAAAATTTAGACACCACAAAACAGACAACTTGTGGTGGATTTGATGATGTGGTAAAACTAAAAAGACAAATGATGGAGGGATCAGAGAACACCGGAGCTGAAATGAAGGAGAAATATAAGACACTGCATCGAATGGGGGGATGGGATGGGTCGGCTAATTGAAAAACGGCTGTCTTATGTAAGCCGTGATGGTAATTAGCTGCATAAATATTCAGCTGCAGAGCAAAAGGAATTTGATGTCTTTATTAACAACCACTGAAACTGAAACACTTGTCTCATCATTCGTATTTGCAGCACATCTCAGGCAGGTATAAATAACTGATGAGGAGCACTGCCTTCGAGGGCTGAGCCGATGATTAACACATGCACACATATACGCACACACCTGCTCTGCAAAAGTAGGAGAGTGGATGCAGTTGAAACTCCTCAGGCTGTCTTGTAGCACACGGAGCCTCATGGTGTTCTCAACCACGTCCACGCTCTTCAGCTGGAGGTCGTTCACTGGGTCGAGAGTGGCTATGCCATCGGGGTTGGCCTCGGCTAACCGCAAGAGCTCCTGTGTTGCCGTGGAAATGGCTTGGCCAGGAGGGTCATGTCTACAGGGCAAAAAGGAATAAAGAATAAAAAACGGTGATGATGTCAAACATGATGAGTTTTGCCCTAACGCAAAAGCAGTCATTTTAAGTTTTATGATTTATTTTCTGTAGTTAACATGAAAAAAACTAGCTAGCTGCTTGGAACTTTGCAATCATGCCCCTCCACTTCTATCTCTGTTTCTTGCTGTAAAACTTATGCATCATTCAAAAGACCTAATAGTATTTAAAGTTTCATATGAATAAATCAGCAGTCTGCACTGCCTTTTTAAATATATTATGTTTCATCTGCGTTACTTCCATCACCTGTGAGTCAGTGAAACAACATGAAACCATTTGTGGGATTTTAGATTAGGATGAGTTAAATCAAAAGCAAGATGCTCATGAACAACAACAACAAAAAAGAGGGAACCATTAACACAATGGTATGCAAACGTTTAACTTCTCAGGTTCATGTCAGGATTTAATCAGCCTGTCAACACGATGGTTAGTACACAGAAGTTGAAAAGAAATACCAAGTGCCAAATTCAAAGATTTCTAAATATAAAAATGTCTGGAGGGAAAAAAAGGAAAACAAAGCACTGAATTGAATATATATCAGTACCAACAGAACCGTCTTTGTCTCCCACAACTACCCACAGCTTCTTCCATCACTAATAGCCTTACTTAGGTTGAGCTCATGACACCGAACTGCTGATGTCGCTTCGTAAAACTAAATGAACATAGTTTGTAATGTCCTAAAAGCTTCAGACTGCAGCCACCTTTTAGCAAGTTCTTCTCATTTTTAAGATTAAGTCAGGTTAAAAAATACTTTTTTAGCCTTTACAGGAAAATGCTGTGTTGCAGTATCATTGTACAGTAAAATAATGAGTGTTAAGAAAAAGAAAAAATAAGAGAAAAAAATACAAAATCTAAAAATATAAGAGACTAAATGAAGAATGTATGTCTACAGTAATCTTAATAACTCTGATGTGGGGCTGTGCGTGGGCTGTAATGTACCTTTTTTGGGTCAGTAAATGACATTATTCCCTCCCTTCTTTAAACTATGGTCTATACTATTGTTGACAGAACTAAGCATTCAGACCTGTGACGTGAATCCTGAATTAATGTAGATAATATGTGGAAATGCCGCACAAAGATCCACTCCATCAGACATAAGACAGTCACACCGATTATAAGATGAACCTTCCTGTACTACCTCTGTGGCTAAACATTTGGAGGGATGATAACTAGTTTGCAGCTCAAACCATAAAGTTTAAACACAGACCCAAAGATAAACTGCAGCAAGCTTGTGCGGCAGAAATGAACTAATCCATAAAGAGACTAATTTATTAGTAAATAATCAGCAAATCCAGGGGTAAAATTCACTAAATTTATGGGTCTCCTTTGCTTAAACTGATCTTAAATAAACATGACTCTTAAAATGACACATGTGCTGCTCAGTGGCAGTGACACAAATATGTCAATCAAAATAAGTAGTTAACATGCATTTCAACACATTAATATTTATCACATCGTAACATCTTTACTGATAAATGTTCTGGTAATGAACACAGTGTAAGCTACAGGGATGCCAAAGTGGAGTTTTATTTCAAAGAAAGGAATTTGTATTTAAAAAAAAAAAAAAAAAAAATTATTTATTTGACTTCGGTTTCTTAAATAAAAAAAACTTTAATCTTTATATTCCCCTCTAAATCTAACAGTAGTTTCTGTAACTTTTCTATTTATGAACAAATTATTTATCTGTAATGTAGTCATGATAAAAAAAATAAATAAAAAAAATCCATTACTCTTTAGGTCCTTTCCAGCTGTCCCACAGTGAATCCTTTGCCTCCATCCAACCCTCTCCTCTACATCCTCTTCTCTTACACCACTTAAATTCACGTCCTATTGCACTACGTCTACGCTGGACCTATTCTTGCTTGGTTGCTCAAACCTCAGCAAGCTTTTCCTAATACATTACTCCTCTGTACACGCCCAAGCTATCATAGTTTGGCCTCTGTGACTGCATCTCCAGAACATCTAATATGTGCTGTCCCTCCGATGCACTTATTCCTGATGCTATCCATCCTTGTCACTCCCAAAGAGAACCTTGCATTCTGCCTCCTGTCCTTCCCTCTTTTACCACACGACACTTTTAAACCTGTTCCAACCTGCGTGTAGAAGTCTCTTAACCTCTTTTCCACACTCCTTGTTGCTTTGATTCTTACCCCAAGTATTTAAAATCCTCCACCTTCTTCATCTATACTCCCTTTAATCTCACTGTTCTACTTTGGTACCTCATGTTCACTATAAATATAAATTTTCCACTGATATTTCCCCCCAAAAAATGGAAAACTAGACAAATGGTAGGAAACAAACCACAGCAAATGCAAACAAATACAAATGGCAAAACCGAACAGCCAGCTGCCACACCTGTAAAGAAGCAGTAAACATCCTAAGGCTTAAAAAAAAAAACAAAAACAAAAAAAACCAGACAATCATAGGGAGCACCTGTGTCTGTCTGGTTTTTTTTTTTATTTTTTTTTTTTACTTTTCCTGAATGTGCTTCTGTATGCCCTACATTCAGCTTTGTCAGCTTAGCTGCTTTTCTTCCATACACATACTTGTTTTGAGTTGCTGACTCAAAGTCGTGCTGAATGTCATTCATTCATTCATTCATTATCGGAACCGATTTGTCTGATTAAGGGTTGTGGGGAAGCTGGAGCTTATCCTAGCAGTCTTTGAACGAGAGGCGGGGTACACCCTGAACAGCTTGTCAGTCCATCACAGGGCCAACACAAAGACAAACAACCATTCACGCACACACTCACTTCTAAGGGCGACTTAGAGTAACCAAGTAACTTAACATGCATGTCTTTGGACAGTGGGAGGAAGCCAGAGTACCTGGAGAGAACCCACGCATACACAGGGAGAACATGCAAACTCCACAAAGAAAGGCCACTGTTTAACTCCTCATAGTTCCTTATATACCAAGCAGAGTACTTCGTTCGCAGACTGGAGGCTTACTTGTGGTTCTTAGAGTCTCAAAGAGCCGAGCAGGAGGCAGAGCCTTTGGTTATCAGGCCCCTCTCTTATGGAATAAGCTCCCAGTTAGTGTTAGGGAAGCAGACACCCTCCCCACCTTTAAGACTAGACTGAAGACTTATCTTTTTGATAAGTCCTATAGCTAGGGATGGTTAGCATCCCTTAGTTATGCTGCTATAGGTTTAGACTGCTGAGGGACATTTCCTGATACACTGAGCTTCTTGCTTTTTCTCTTTATCTCTCTCTTTTATCCCTCCCCCAATAACAGTGTTGCATCATTAACATGTATGTCTCCTGTCTCAGCAGGTCTCCTTGGCCGGGAGTAGCAGTTCCTGTTGTCTTTCTGTCCTCTTCCCCCCACACAGCAGAGGCAGATGGCTGCCTGTCCTGAGCCGGGTTCTGCTGGAGGTTTCCTTCCTGTTAAAAGGGAGTTTTTTCCTTCCCACTGTCGCCAGTGTGCTTGCTCAGGATGGGAGATTGAGTTGGACCCAACTCAGTCTGTTGGTTTCCTTATATAGGCTGTTATGAATTGGCTTTCATTATGTTTTCCCCTCTGTCTGTAAAGCGTCTTGAGATGGCATTGCCGTGATTTGACGCTATATAAATATGTTGAATTGAATTGAACTCCCCCACCAGCTGAGGATTGAACAAGCAACCTTCTTGCTGTGAGGTCACAGTGCTAACCACTATGGCACCGTGCAGCCCATGCCGAATGTCATCCTCAGTAAATATGCTTAAAAGAACCTGGAACCTGTTTTCTATTCATTTGTTTGAACTGTTTTTCATATGATTAAAACATGGAATTAAGATTGTTGTGAAGTACAGTAAATATGTTTACTGTTCTTTAGCACACAGAATACCATGGAATCTACTGAATCCCGTCTCTCTACGAGGAGCTTTTTCAGGGAAACTATGGGGCTTAAGGAAAAGTTCCTTATTCTGAGAAATATACTGAATATTTTTTGAAAGCCCAGGTAGATGAAAAAAGTTCCTGTAGAGGGAAATGTTCTCCGTTTTGTTGTGGCTAATCGTCATCGCTCTCCTTTTCAGGTCGCACGTCTACTTTCTCTTCTCCTAGACCCCTCTCCCTCCACCCGTTCACTGTTCTCACTACAGATGATCATGTCATCTGCACACACCTTCCTATATGGATAGTAGCCTGTCTATTACCATAACAAGCAAAAAGGACTCTAAGCTGATCCTTGATGGTTAAGTCTCAATTCTATCTTTTACCCCTTCCCCTAGCCCTAGCCCTATAACTCAGCCCCCCAGTGGAGGGGTAATTGTCAAGTGGTGAAAATGTTCCCCTAAGAAATGGGGCACCACTACACCGTGACGACGTCATCAAGCTGCGGCACTTTAGCTGCTACGCAAACAGAGGCGACGAGTGATTGTTTTCCAAGATACCGTTGTCGTCATCTGTACTACTTTCTGTTTGGGCAATCGGTATATCTCCCATTTTTTTGTCTGCTTGTTGGCCAGTCACCTTTCCTTCCAACCCCACCTCTTTTATGAATGTTCTGTATCAAAAGTAGAAATTTTTTGTTTGTTTTCATTAGTCCAATGCATTCCATTACAAAGATCAGATACAAGTTGTCTATGATATACATGCATATATATGCATAGCTTAATTTTTTTTTTAAATGTAGATATAAATACAGACTGTAATTGTATAAAAATTTTAATGCTGTGTGAACTGCATAAACGGGAGCTACTGTCCCTTGAACGTTTTTTTGCAGACATTGTATTCACAACATGGAAATTGAACGTGTAACTTCTTTATGTAATTATAACTTAATAGAAGCTTTTTAACAGAAATTAGTACAAGAACAGGAATGTAAACGATAAAGTCCTCTTTTTCTGCTCTGTAGCTGATAAGTGCCCTCGTGTGTTCTGGCGTCCCTGGTTAAAACATATGACACAATTTAGGACTGTGCACAAAAGTAAAGGAAATGCTACAACATAAAACCACTCTCGCTGAAAGAAAACAGCGAGAGTGGTTTTATGCATTCATATATCAAACCAGCAGTTCAGCAAATGCTAGCCTCTTGTGCTAACTGTAGCAAACTTTCACAGAGCAGAACATACGATCGTAAAATAAAACGCCGTAATTTCAGTCTTGTTATTAAATCGTTTTTTAATGCTGAAAATACTTACATTTGTAAACCTCTTTTTCAGCATCGGTACACACGTTGCCGGTGAACGCGCTGTACAGAAACTAATAATTGGCAGCCGTACGCTTCTACCCCTTCTTCAATGAAGTGTGGTCCTGGAAAATCTTCACTTTAGGGGAGTGTAGCCCTCACCCTTCCCCCTTAGCCTTTGTCCAAGGGAGAATTGGGATACCCCTTCCCCCCGCATAATTGCGCAATATGGAGGGATAGGGCTAAGTGGAAGGGTGAGAATTGAGAATCACCCGATGTAGTTCCACCTCCACTTTGAACTCCTCTCTCACGCCAAACCACCGTCTTACAGCCCTCATACATGTTTTGCATCACTCTGACTTACTTCTCTCCCACTCCAGGCTTTCCTCATACGATACACACAGCTATTCTCTCAGCATCTTTTTCTACATCTACAAAGAGCAGCTCCCTCTAAACATCTCCATACTTCTCTAGCAATGATGTCCTGATGTCTGTTTAATTGATGCTTCCACGTTTTGTGCTTGTGCTCCTATTTTTAGTAAACTTCTGGTAGTAAGGAGTTAGACCGAAAGCCTGTTTGAGAAAACATTTAATGCCTCCTCATTTGCCATTTTACCATCCATGGTATCAAAAATTGTATCATAACCTTCACTCACTTGAATCGGGGTTGTTGTCTCTTGTTGTAGTTATCGATGATTCTTTCGGGAATCACTTTGAGGGTTTTCACTGTGATGCCCGAGATGTCCTGAAGCTTCAGCTTCTGCACTGTGTGGCTGCACGGGCCTGACAAAAGCCAAAGGATGACAGTAAAAATTCATCTGGAGCCTGAAGTCATTGTCATTGTGAAAGTTATGAGTGTATCTTCGTGACAGTGAAGCAGAATTGCAGATTATGTTAGTTACATCGGCTTGTGTCGATGCACTCACAGCCATCACCTACCGTCGGGTATGAACAGGGCGGTGTTGCAGAGGTGTGGAAAAGCTGTGTAGTCGTTGCCTTTTCCCTCCCCTTCCTCATTGCCCTTCTCACAGATAATGAGAGCCGTAAAAGTACGATTCACAGCATCATTGGACACCTGTTAAACATTGAGAAGAGCCCTTTTCAACACATATGCCAATCATTACATTTATTCCCAATATTTAAGTTCCTATTAATCATTTAGACCCAACAAGTTTACAGAATGAGTTGATATGAAACACTTGCCTGCAGGATAACTCCTAATGCGTTGAGATGCTGCTTGTTGTTAACCACCACAACTCGACCTACAGAAAGCGCTTTCAGTCCGTTCACAGATTCCAGGATGGCTTGCTGACATTAGGAGGACAGAGGAGAAATGAAGCAAATGAACAAGCTGATCGATTTGACTTTGATCATGTATGTGGGTGAGTGTGTTAACCTGGAGGGCTTCTGTGGTGGTTCGCAGCTCCGTCACAGTGTGGTAGTAAGGCATCAAGTCTGACAGCTGGCCCTCGGTGTCCAGAGGAGGGAGAGAGGACAACGACTGCTTCAGCTGACTGATCCTCTTTTCGTGTGCCTGACGAGGGAGGAAGAGGAGGGGGTGGTATCTGTCAGCTGTCGCTTAACATGAAGTTTACCAGGTAATAATGAGCATCATCTGGCCTTGCTCTGCAAAGGTACCTGAGTGTCTCTATGGCTTTCAGAGAAGCTCCTTCTCATCATGTCAGTCACTCGCAGAGCTTCTACTCGCAGCAGGTTGAGAATCATAGTGTAGGTCAGTCTGAACTGGGACTGGAGGACGGTAGGCTTACCCTGACAAAGACAAACTGGACAGTCAGGATATTTTCTAAAAACAGCTTTCAATCCATTCTGAATCATCAAGCATCTCTTATTCTTCTGCCATAGAAACCCTTTTTAACTAAGTTCTTTATATAAATATGTGAGATTTGGTGTAAAAATTTGTCAATTTAATGTTTACTTTGTGCCCATTAAAAATTTGTTTACCAGAACAGCCACGATAGTAGATATGTTTCTCTCTAGCTCCCAGCAATCATCTGTTAAATATCTATCACCCTGTGTAATCTACAAATGAAAACGCAAATTTGTGTGTTAGCTTTAAATTGTGTGATTTACTCTGGAGCTGAGGAAACAAATCTTTGGGTTTGTTAATAAGACAGGATTCATTACTGTCTGGTTATTATGAGGTAAATTTTATTACTCGGTACAACATCTGATTTGCAATACTTCAGGAACACTGTGAAATGCTACAAGAAGTAATTTCAAACCATCTGAAGAAGAGGAGGCTCTGGCTTTCTTACATTTTGCTAGAAACATTCGGGAGTGAATAAACCTAATTTGAGTTGGACAGCACACAGAAATCAGAACAGTCCTTTCCAAGAAGGCGCAGAGGAAGCCTGAGTGAAAATAACCCACTCATCTGTGTAATTGAATGTTAAATGAATAACTCAGCATGCATCACCTTTAATCGCCGACAGAATAAACAAGCTGAGCAGAAATCTGCTTTACGAACTAGAACTATCAGGAAACTTAATGATGCAGCACATGAACTGAAGTCAAATCTCTCTGGCGAGTTTCAAAATGTGAAGGGTCTCACCAGCATCATGACATGCAGATCTGCCATGTTGTGCACGCCGGCCTTACACAGTATGATCACGGTGCCTGTGGCATCCAGACCTCTCCTTCCCGCTCGGCCCGCCATCTGAATGTACTCACCTACAAGTATGTGTTGCAACATAAACATACGTCAAAAACTGCTGTTTTTATAGGTGATGAAAGACAGGAGAGACGAGAGCAATGAACCTGGCAGCAGATTTCTAAAGCCAGTCCCGTCGTGCTTCCTGATGCTGTCGAAAACAACAGTCCTGGCGGGCATGTTTACTCCCATCGCAAACGTCTCGGTGGCAAACAGCACCTGGGAGATGAAAACATTTGAAAAGGGGCGTTTACAACACCGTCGTTATAGCACAGATTTATGTAGTAACTGATGGAGTTTGGCTCTTTAAAAAAAACCACAAACCGTAAGGTAGATTTTAGCCTGACTCTCTGCTCCGTCTTACCTTTACGAGACCTCGTGAAAAAAGCATTTCAATGACTTCCTTCAAGATTGGCAGGATCCCGCTATGATGGACTGCAATGCCTCTCTTCAGCAGGTCCCTCATGAGCAAGATCTGTAGGAACAGGTCAGAGTCGATTATTGTTTAAACTGCGAAAATGCACAAGAACGGTCAATAAACTAACGGGAACTCAGCGAGATGTTTAGATTCTTGGCTGGCTGACTCAACTAAAATGTGAAACCTCTTCTGTTTTTCAAAAACACGTATCTGAAACAAATCTAAAGCTTGGCGAACCTGAAAAATTGTATTCCTGTGGATGAAAGTCTGTTTACCTGAGGAAGCTGCCGGTCTCCTCCTCGCAGGCGACTGAGGCTCTTCTGGAAGAAAGAGTGGATCTCTGCCTTCTCTATGGAGGTGGTAAGGTCCATGGAGCCCAGCGAGCGGGCGTTCTCGTCGCACCGTGTCCGAGAGAAGGTGAATGCAACCACTGGGGTTTGCTGCTGCTGGGACAGGAAGTGCAGCAAGGTGAGCCACACGGATCGGTCCTACAGGAGAAATTTAAGGAGGAATTAAGAGACATAAGAATGATGATGAAAAACTGAAACATAAAAGCGGTGAGGGATGGCAAGGACTTACCTGACTGGCTGAAGTGTTTTGCGACGTATTTTTAGTGCCAAACGATTGTGCATGTTTACTAGTGCGTTCCTTTTTAGCCTCAACAGCTGCATAATATCTGACAAGACACAACATTTAATTTAATAAAAGACACTTCGAAACACCAATCGCCACGAGAAGAACAAAACAGAGGAGTTGTACCCTTTAGTCAGGAAGTTTCCTGTCGCATCTAAAAGTAAAAACTTCTCTTTCTGAGTCTTGGTGCTGTTTCCAGTGTACAGGTAATGCTCCAGCGGGACAGGCCTCTTTGTTGTGCTGATCACATAAATATGCCTCTTCTTGATACGACTGGGCATGAGGAACAAAAACCACTTAGATTCCAGCCTTTACCTCTGCATCACTAAAAATATATCTAACTTTTACAGCTCTAGACTGCTGTCATTGTGGTGAATTTACCCGATCCACTCGCTGAATTCCAGAGCATTTGGCACAGTAGCGCTGAGGAGAATGATACTGACATGATCAGGAAGCATAATCAAGACTTCTTCCCACACAACACCTCTCTGAAGAAAACAAACAAGGTGGAAACAAGCAGAGGAAAAATAATGATCATTTATCTGATCCGTAAAGCAGATAGCTGGAGGACTTAGTATGAAAATGTTCCCTTACTTCTGCATCGTTGATGTAGTGAACCTCGTCGAAAATCACCCACTCCAAGTCTCGGATGACTTCTGAGCCGTTATACAGCATAGACCTGAGAGAGAAGACCAGCACAAAGTTACCTAGACATCTTACTAGAGCACAAGATGTTTTTACTATATGGATTCAAATCCCCTTCACGCTCCAATCTATTTAACCGGCCAGTTCTAAAATATTAGATGGGGGGTTTAGTCTGAAGAAAGGGGCTTGGACCTTTCACTTGTGTATTTTCAAAATGTAGCTTGCTTGAACTGTTTTTTTTTTTTTTTTCCAGGATCTCCTACCCTTGCTTTAAAACTGGGGTAGGTAATCTTGCTAAGACATTTTTTTTTACTCTGGGTGAAGTGGCTCCTCGTCCTGATAGTAGTCTGTACATTTTGTAAACATGAATAATAAGAAATATAGTTAGACCACTCAGTTTACTGTAAATCTGTAAAAACTCTGACTAATCAAATGTTCGGGCCAAATTGAAGTTGTTCATTTCTTATAGTTCATAAGCTTCTTTCCCTGACTTGGCTCGGTTTATTTGGCTCCTCCCGATAAACAGCTGAGAAAGAGAAAATCGTTGGTGGAAAAAGCTGCGAACTAGAGTTCAGTCAGAGTACCTGAGGATCTCTGTGGTCATGATGAGACAGGAAGATTCAGGACTGAGCTGGACGTCACCCGTAAGGAGTCCAACATCTCCAAAGGTGTTTTTGAAGTCTCTGAACTTCTGATTGGACAAAGCCTTGATAGGAGATGTGTAGATGGTCCTATAAGAACATGAGAGGGTCAAAGTATAAAAATCTTTCAGTTTTTCCCATTATTTACATTCCTGACTAGTGTGTGGCAACATCAAATCTCTTAGATAGAAATCAAGTACAAAAACTCTACACATTTATCTGCACGCCATATCTTTGGCTTCAAGTTGAAACTTTACTCTCCTCTACATGAGTAACTTACATCTCTTTCAAAACCAACTGAATTATACTAAACAATATGCTGCTATTGCTGGAAAAGTTACTTTAAGAAAGAAAGAATTTTAATTTTCTATTTATTTTTACCGAAATATCCAAACTGTGTCAGAAGTCTAACTCGATGCCTCTCAATAACTTGGTGCAAATAAAAGAGATTGTTCTGAGGATTCAATGCATGAAATCCCTCCATGTAGTCATGGAAACATGGTGTCTTGGTTTAAAAAACTATATCAAATAACAAGAACAACACCATCAGTCAATACATGTTATGACTATAGAGAATTAAAGCAAGACAAAAATCTAGGATTTAATCAAATGAATCCATAAGGAATTATATCAATGAAAAAATTCCTATGAAACAAAGTTTTCATATAACTAAATAAACACACACACACACACACACACACACACACACACACACACACACACACACACACACACACACACACACACACACACACACACACAAAAAACTAATGAAAACAAGAATAAATCATCATCAAAAACAAGACAATAAGTGGTATTTAGAACATGAAAGTCTTTGGACTTTAGTGCCATCCAGTGGTAAAGTTAAAACAGCAAAAAAAAAATAGACCATGTGCCTAACATTAAACAGTTATTAGTTGTATCATCAAAATGATCAGAGATAATTGGGATCATGATTGCATAGCCATCAAAATCATCTTCATTCACTTGTATTAAAACATCTGGATGAAACAAGTTCAAATGTCACATTTCCACATTGTTTTTCAGCATTTAACAGATTTGTTGAAAATTGTAAAGTTGATTCCTTTTTAATGATCCTATCTTGTAACATGACTGTCTTCTGCTGCGGACCAGGCATATCTGCTGCGTTTACTTTTATAATAAATGGCTTCATTCTTTTTGAAACCCTGGTGAATCATCAAATCTTTAACTCAGGAGAGACACAACTGACTTCATTCATTCATTCATTTTCCTAATTACAAGTTCCAGCTAAGGGTCGCAGGGAAAATGGAGCCAATCATACAGCTAAACTGTTAATTGCTAATATTTGTATGAAAAATGTTGGCTTTATAAAATGTCACAACATCACCGACCAAGATGGCTACTAGTAAAAACCGAATGGACTGAAAAACCAAACTAGTTGAAACATGTTGCTTGGTAACAGTTTTTTCAAGTTGAATGATCTGTTGCCAACCCCTGAAGCAAACACCAATGACAATGTATTAAAAACAATAATGTAACATTCTCTGCAGTTCAACAATTCAACAAAAAGCAACAAAACACTTCAAAATATAATTTAGTTTTTGCCCTGAGTTGTTGCTCTGCAGTGATCTGGGCTGAAAAACTGTACTTCACAACTTTTTTGCAGCCCATGCATCATGTGACAGCTGCGTTTTGCTTTATGGCACCATGTCACATGACAGCTATTGGATATCAACACACTGGTCATTAGAAACTAACACCATGGCTGAATCAGGAAAGAAACACAAGAGGACATTATGGGAGGAAACAAAGAAAAAGAAAAGGAAAGGGATCAAAAGACAAAACTAGAGTAAACATCAGACTGGTTTATACTGGCTGGAGAGAGTTCAGAGTAAAGACAGGATGCAAGACAGATGCTGAACGGGACTCTGATGAAGGCACCAAAAAGCAAAAATGACCTCTTGTACTGTTCATTGTTATAATGGACCTGAAGAAGTCTCTCTCTGAGCACTCTCCCGTGTTTCCACGTATTTTTGTTGTTTTGATGCCCTTTCTTTAATCATAATTCTTACTACACTGAAAAGCCTTTTAATATCCACTCAGCAACAAATCTTAAAGTTTTTCAGGTTTTCAAAAGATTCAACAATTCATTAAAATATTTGGACATTTTGAAGGCCAATAAATGACGATTAAAAGACCTATTTAAGTATGCAAAGCTGAGGAGAATAACTATAATTATGTGAGCAGTGCACTACTTTGTCCCAATCCTCAAATGATGACTACTGAATCATCTAAATCGCAATGATGACTGTTCAAACTCTTGATTTTCCTTCTTACTGGTGAGTATCCATCATATTACACTAACGCAGGAATTATTTCAGAACACAGACATGCTCACCACTTGGATTGATTACTGTTCATTTTCCTAATTAGGTTCACACTCTTTGCTCATCAACCAAAATATTAAACCTGAATACTGTTTCCATGACAACCCCTCAGAAAACACCCTTTTAAAACACTTAAACCTAGACGATCCCCTAGTGGCACTGATTAAAGATAAGCATAATTAGAAACATGCATGTTGTGGGATAATGTTCTCAGCTCCAGTTTCAGTCACCTCTCAGTGTACTATCAAATGGAAAGTAGCTCATTTTACGTAAGTGATGTTATCTCAGTTGGCAACTGGCACAGCTGAAATTAGGTTTTTAAAATGACTACATACATTTTACATCTGAACCAGAAGAATCGCTGTCCCTGAATGTGACAGTGAATTCTTTCTGTCTTTGTACAGAGAAGAAAAAGGTTAATGACTTTGTTGCATATACTATGTGCTGCAGCACTCATCTTCAGTTCTGCTTTGTCACTGAAAAAATAATCAATGCTACATGATGAAAAGCTGTAATATCAGATGTCTGAACTGGAAAGAGACTCTGTACATGATCACTTTTTCATTATCTGCAGTAGTATGATGTATTACTGAAATTCGTCTGTTTTTATTCAAACTGTTTTATCCTTACTTTCCAGCTTTAAATAAAAGGAAACATGTCGGTCTGCATCATCATTTGTGTGGCATGTTTCAGCTCATTGCACACCCGTACACCTTCACACACACAGGGAGGCAGGGAAGTAATTAATTTGCACGGACAAATACACACCTGGTCATGTGTTTCTGTGAGAGAGCGATGGCGTACTCAGCCACCACTGTTTTGCCAGCTGATGTGTGTGCAGCTACAAATACGGAGTCATGAGCCTCTAGCCTCAGCACAGCCTGTTTCTGGAAAACATCCAGCTCAAAGGGCCACTGAAGCGGAAAAAGGCAGAGAAGAGATCAGATACCAGCAGCTGCACAGCTTAAGAGATTCATCACATATACAGTGCAGTTGGACATTTAGAGATGCACAGTTGCAAAACAGACATTAATTCATTTTGGGATAATTGGACAATCAGTGAAACGCCCACCTTGAATGCTGGGTTGGGGATGCGTTTATAGAAATCTTCACAGGGTGACGTTGTGTCCACAGGAATGGCCCATTTCTTTTTCTCTTCAGAGTTTTCTTTTGGTTTTGATTTCTCACCTTTTCCTGTCTCTAAGGGAGTTGAGGATGACGCAGCATCCTGAATGCAGAGGTAAAGAGTGGGATTTCAGAGCAGTTAATGCAGAGCCAGAGGCAACAGCATAGCTAAAATTTAGGTCATAAAATAGCTTATGTTGGGATTATTTTCAGTTTGCAAAATGAAAAAGTAGACAAACTGCACTGCAGGAAACTGACAGAAACACTTTAAACATGTCATGACTCCCAGTAACAGATGTATCAGTATGATTAAAAACAGGCATTCTCACTGAATATGTTCGCTTTATTCTATTTTTGTTTATTTTAATGGAGTGCTTTATAAACTAAGTGTGTTTATAAACATATGTGACTTCATAATACTTTTATAACAAGCCAAAACAAATTCAGAGAAGAAAAATGAAATTCGCAAAATTATCATGCTAATATCTACCATTTAATATCTACCATAATATCTACTCATCTGTTTAGACAAGCCTACTCACTTCACCCATAATTGCACTGTCTTTTAATGTCTGTTTTAATGCTTATTGTTTTCAACTTGTTTTAATGCAATTTTATCATTGTGTGATGTAAGGTGATCTTGAGTGTCTAGAAAGGCACCCAACAAATAAAATGTATCATTATTATTATTATTATTATTTATTTATACTATTTACCAGACACCAGTTTTAAAAAAAAAACAAAAAACCTTTTAATACCTTGATGCCCAAGTCTTCAAGACTGTTTGTTCTGGGAAGTTTGGGGGCTTCTTCACTTTCTTTGCCTTCATCCTTCTCCTCAGCCTCAGGCTGAAGATCAGTGATGTTGTCCGGTGTGGACAAGAGAGACATGAGGTTGACCTCTGCCTTTGCTATTTTGTCTTCTTCAGGTAAAAAAATAACAGAAATGGCACCTGGTGAATTTTATCTTTAAAGTACAAATATTAATTTTCTTTTTTAAAAGCGCAATATGATCTCTAACCGTTGTTAGTAAAATCCATCCCGGCTTTAAGTCCTGGGGCGACTTTCAGCAAATCTGAGTGAAAAAAATTAATTAATATATAACAGCAGAACTTCTAACAGTATTGTCCAACACTACTTAATTTAGAAAAAAAAAAAAAAGAAAGTCACCATTCTCAAAGTCTATTTCCTCCTCTAGATTTGACTTTTTCTTAATCTGGTCCAGAGTGAGTTCTTCCATTCCGCCTACAGAAAAAATTTATTTCCAGGAAACATTATCAAAGATGAAAACACATCTACATCTATGCATGATCTAAATGCTAGACTCATAAATTACATAACAACAGATGCTTTTCATGAATGAATCTCAACCTGGGAGGAATGGATAGTTAGTGTTGCTTCCTCGAAGGCTCTCTGAAGGAGGTCCAGGTTGTCGCTGCAATGACAGCGAGTTTTTGGCTGACAGGCCGGTGTTCTCCACTAACACCTAGAGGTGGTGGGAAAACCAGAACAAGCAGGTGAATTAAGCTTTTTAAACAAGATAACATTGCTTTTTTGTTCATTAAATGAGATTAATGCACCCAATATAAAGGCAGATACTCTCCTGCAAATGTAAAGTGTCAACACATTACCTCTGTAAAGTCCAGCAGCATCCCAGTGGTTGGATCTCTGACTACTGAGAGTCCAGAGTGAAGAGGAGATGGAGAGCAGTTAAGTAAAGAGTTGACATTCGCCTTCCTCTGGGTCACTCTAGAGAAGACAACAAAAACAAATCTCATCTTTTATCATTCCTGAAATGTCATGCGTTCAAGTTGCTCATTGCGCTCATTATTTATTTTTGTACTTGTAACAACAAGATAAATATATGTACTTGAGAAACTTCTGAAAGGCAAAGTCTGTGTCATGAATAGGAAGCCAGGCAGGGTCCCGTAAAAACTGTTTCTCTACTTCCGTCTCCAGGTTCAGGCTGGTTGGTGGAAGCCCATGGGGAAGCTGTGGAAGGAAATATAAGAGCAGATATTCAGAACTCTTGTCATTACTGAACCTCTTATAAAACATCTGTGAGGGACAGAATTCTACATGTTTCCCACTTCAAAAAACCAAAGAACTAAATGAACCTAAAAGCAGAAACAGATAAAAGTTTAACAGTCCATAAAATAATGTCCTAAAATAAGACAGAATAAAATAAGAGACTAAAACACAAATTTATGTGGGAAAAAATGAAGATATATATATATATATATATATATATATATATATATATATATATATATATATATATATATAAAATGAAGATATATATAGATAGATAGATAGATAGATAGATAGATAGATAGATAGATAGATCGATAGATAGATAGATAGATCGACAGATAGATAGATAGATAGATAGATCTCCTGAAACGCTCTGTTCTGCAGCGTGGCAAGAGAAATCGACTGCTGCGGTTGCTCCTTTGCTCCCTCAGGAATCCATGGAGAGGGTGTTTGCTGTTATCCAATATTGTTCTCAGTTTATTCAGCGTGAGTCTCTCCACTACTGTTCCCAGAGAGTCCAGTCTCCTACCCAGCACTGAGCTCCCCTTTTTGACTAGTCTCTCCAGCCTGACTAAAACACAAATTTATGTGGAAAAAAAATGAAGATAAAAACAAATAGATAGAGTAAAACAATAAATAAATACACAACTACAATAAAAAAAAAAATCTTTTAAAAGTTAAAAAAAAGTAGGTCTTGAGCCACTCAACACTCTTTCAGTAGACTGACATCAGCTGGATGTGCTAGATGTAAAAAGTTAAATATTCAAATTGTCACAGCATCTGTTCATGTTCAGTTTATTCACAGCACCTAAAACCATACAGCTGTTAAAAAATATCACTTGGTTGGCTATTTGATCCTAATACCACAAAAAATTTTATAACCTTAGATAATGCCAGTTATTCAATGCAAAATTGCATTTAAGTCTCCGTTCTTGTTTATAACCAGCAGGTGAAAGTACCTCTGGCTGCAAAAGGAAGACAGATTGTAATACAGCAATGACACCTAAAACACAAGATGTGGCAGGTATTTTCCAAAACAAGTTTCTCTGAGTTGGAGGGATAATATCAAGAGATCAGTGGAAGATGGTTGGTGGATTCTGACCACACTTGCAGTATACTGTGATTGATTGTACTAAGACTATTCTATGTACTATGTACATAGAATTCTATGTTCTATGTACTATTCTGAAGATGGATTACAACAAAAAAAAAATACATTTAATACTTCTCCATATGCACTGTACGATGTTGTTTCTTTTATATTGTTGGATTGGATAATTCAGATTGTTCAGACAGACAGACAGACAGACAGACAGACAGACAGACAGACAGACAGACAGACAGACAGACAGACAGACAGACAGACAGACAGACAGACAGACAGACAGACAGACAGACAGACAGACAGACAGACAGACAGACAGACAGACAGACAGACAGACAGACAGACAGACAGACAGACAGACAGACAGACAGACAGACAGACAGACAGACAGACAGACAGACAGACAGACAGACAGACAGACAGACAGACAGACAGACAGACAGACAGACAGACAGACAGACAGACAGACAGACAGACAGACAGACAGACAGACAGACAGACAGACAGACAGACAGACAGACAGACAGACAGACAGACAGACAGACAGACAGACAGACAGACAGACAGACAGACAGACAGACAGACAGACAGACAGACAGACAGACAGACAGACAGACAGACAGACAGACAGACAGACAGACAGACAGACAGACAGACAGACAGACAGACAGACAGACAGACAGACAGACAGACAGACAGACAGACAGACAGACAGACAGACAGACAGACAGACAGACAGACAGACAGACAGACAGACAGACAGACAGACAGACAGACAGACAGACAGACAGACAGACAGACAGACAGACAGACAGACAGACAGACAGACAGACAGACAGACAGACAGACAGACAGACAGACAGACAGACAGACAGACAGACAGACAGACAGACAGACAGACAGACAGACAGACAGACAGACAGACAGACAGACAGACAGACAGACAGACAGACAGACAGACAGACAGACAGACAGACAGACAGACAGACAGACAGACAGACAGACAGACAGACAGACAGACAGACAGACAGACAGACAGACAGACAGACAGACAGACAGACAGACAGACAGACAGACAGACAGACAGACAGACAGACAGACAGACAGACAGACAGACAGACAGACAGACAGACAGACAGACAGACAGACAGACAGACAGACAGACAGACAGACAGACAGACAGACAGACAGACAGACAGACAGACAGACAGACAGACAGACAGACAGACAGACAGACAGACAGACAGACAGACAGACAGACAGACAGACAGACAGACAGACAGACAGACAGACAGACAGACAGACAGACAGACAGACAGACAGACAGACAGACAGACAGACAGACAGACAGACAGACAGACAGACAGACAGACAGACAGACAGACAGACAGACAGACAGACAGACAGACAGACAGACAGACAGACAGACAGACAGACAGACAGACAGACAGACAGACAGACAGACAGACAGACAGACAGACAGACAGACAGACAGACAGACAGACAGACAGACAGACAGACAGACAGACAGACAGACAGACAGACAGACAGACAGACAGACAGACAGACAGACAGACAGACAGACAGACAGACAGACAGACAGACAGACAGACAGACAGACAGACAGACAGACAGACAGACAGACAGACAGACAGACAGACAGACAGACAGACAGACAGACAGACAGACAGACAGACAGACAGACAGACAGACAGACAGACAGACAGACAGACAGACAGACAGACAGACAGACAGACAGACAGACAGACAGACAGACAGACAGACAGACAGACAGACAGACAGACAGACAGACAGACAGACAGACAGACAGACAGACAGACAGACAGACAGACAGACAGACAGACAGACAGACAGACAGACAGACAGACAGACAGACAGACAGACAGACAGACAGACAGACAGACAGACAGACAGACAGACAGACAGACAGACAGACAGACAGACAGACAGACAGACAGACAGACAGACAGACAGACAGACAGACAGACAGACAGACAGACAGACAGACAGACAGACAGACAGACAGACAGACAGACAGACAGACAGACAGACAGACAGACAGACAGACAGACAGACAGACAGACAGACAGACAGACAGACAGACAGACAGACAGACAGACAGACAGACAGACAGACAGACAGACAGACAGACAGACAGACAGACAGACAGACAGACAGACAGACAGACAGACAGACAGACAGACAGACAGACAGACAGACAGACAGACAGACAGACAGACAGACAGACAGACAGACAGACAGACAGACAGACAGACAGACAGACAGACAGACAGACAGACAGACAGACAGACAGACAGACAGACAGACAGACAGACAGACAGACAGACAGACTGATTGATTGATTGATTGATTGATTGATTGATTGATTCAGATTCAGGTTGTCAAACACAATATGAGAGCAGAAAAGGAAAACACCCCAAATAAAATGTGTCATTGTTATTTACTCTCCTCACCTCATAATAACTTATGTTACGAGGAGAAAAAGCCACGATAAACAACTAAAACCAAATTACATGCTATTTAAACTGTGTAGGAACACTGTCGAGAATAGGAGATCTGACATTTGACAGATAATCACAGCAACACCATAGTTTCCTCTGTACTTTCCAAAATGACTGTCATGAACTACCACTGTGACACTTGCAATATATGTCAACTTATAAAGACTTCTGGGGTTTCTCTCTCTGTGTCTCTAAAAAATATGAATGCAAGCAGTGACACTGCTCCTGACTGACCGTGCTCTGTGGAGGTAGCGGCTGGCCAGGCACAGGGTGTGTTATGAGCTCAAACCTGCCAGAGCAGCCCATCTCCAACAGGGACATTGGCAGGTCCATGGGGCCCACAGAGGGCACGTCTGAAAGGGAAGAGACAAAAAGTTCTGAATGAACACACTGACCAAAAAAACAAACACTGAATCCCACAGATACAAAACTCTTTTAAATACAATTTGTAATTTGTTAAAACTTTATTTGATTTTGAATCCCACACATACAAAAGTCTTTCAAATACAATGTGTTATTTGTTAAAACTTTAAATGTGTTATTTGTTAAAACTTTATTCTATTTAAATAGATAGATAGATAGATAGATAGATAGATAGATAGATAGATAGATAGATAGATGTTGAATACGTTCATTGTGGACAACCGCGACGTTTTTGTTGGTTTGATTGTTTTCATGCACTCAAAAGAAAAAAACTAAAGACAGAACTTCATTTGTTTTAAATCTGTATCATGAAGCTGTAAAACTGACAGACAGCAAAGTGCTACAAGCTACATCATCACAAATTACACCTCTCATCAACACAGGCAAACTGCAGCATATTTTTTGCAACCAATATTTAATTAGATTTCTAATAAACTATTAGTCTGAGACTTACTTATTCTTTCCATGGTCCCACTTGCCACTAAAAGCTAAAAGTTGCTACCATGTAGTTCCTTGTGTTGCCTCGGAAGTTGCTAAAATTGCTGGACGGAAGTTGCTACCAACCTAGCATCAATGCTAGCCAGCATAACGCGATTTCTTGAAGCCGTGAATAACATTTATACAATATTTATATTATTTATATGTGTTTTTTAAAAATAGATATATGTATATATTGTTCGGTTTAGGATATACTTTAATTTAAACAAATATCATTCTTTTAGAAACAAAACAGGAAAAAGTATCGGCGTGCTACGTCATATCTACGCGTCGGTGTTGTTATTTGGATCGTGTGAAGATAATTTTACAGGTACATTAAACATATTAACATAGTCATAATAAAACGGTGATAAATGGTTTGCTACTAAACGTATTTGTCATTTTTCGTTTTTGCATGTCTTGAATGAACTACGGTTGTTTTTGTTCGAAATGAAGTCTTGATTTTTGGTCAGCTAATAGCTTGTTTGTTAGCCGAATGATAACTTTTCTAGCCATTCTTGTTGCTTATTATTAAATCTGTGTCTTACCAAAGTTGCGATCACCTGTATCGTAGCAGCTACCACCATGGTGGTGTTTCCAAGTTCACTGACGGAGGAAGAAGAGGCTTTGCAGAAGAAATACGCCAAACTCAAGAAAAAGGTACTTTATTTATTGTTTACCACATCCATCAGTGCTGCTCAATGATCTTAAATTTAAAAAAAAAAAAAAAAGAAAAGAAAAAGTGCGAGTTAAACAGTCATTTTTATATTGGACAGTGTTAAATTAATTTTCCTGGTAGATGTGTTGGATTTTAGATTTGAGCAAACAGTTGTCATTCTTTCCGTCATTTGTTGTCCGTCCCTCATTCCTGTCAACTCTAGCATTAATATGTAAATTCAGCAACAAGCACATTTAAACATAAAGATGAATACATACAAACCAAAAAGGGGCCTTATATCCAAAAAGATTATGTCGGAAAAGCAAATTTGTTTGGCACAACACTGCAGCCAGACCAAAGTTTGCTGTCATAATAATAGATAGGAAAAGGGAAAAAAAAAAAAAAAAAAGACATTAAAGACACTGACAGCAATTTTATTACAGGTTAATCATTAACAAATAAACATCACCGTTGGTATATTGCTTGTATCACTGTATAGTTTTGTTTTTTTGTTTTTTTTTTAACACAAACCTGTAGATAGATACATAAAAAAACTGTAGAGACTTAAGACTTTCATATTGTGGAGCTGATTAGTTATTTGGAGAGTTTGCTGGCTTTTTATAATCTTGATATGTTTTATTAGTATTTTAAATTTAGATTTTTATCATTGAAATATAGTTAAAAATGCCAATTAAAGAAACTGTACCTCTAAAGTCAGATCTTGTCACATTTCAAATACAAATAATAAAAATCTTTATGGCTGCACAATAGCATGGTCTTCTTACTGCGGCCTCACTGCAAGAAGGTTGCTGGTTCGATCCTCGGCTGGGGTGGAGTTGGGACAGTGGAGTTTGCATGTTCTCCCCGTGGTTCATCTTCATCATCTTCTGCCACTTATCCGGGGTCGGGTCGCGGGGGCAGCAGCCTAAGCAGGGAAGCCCAGACTTCCCTCTCTCCAGCCACATTTGCCAACTCTGCGTGGGGGATCCCGCGGCGTTCCCAGGCCAGCCGAGAGATATAATCCCTCCAGCGTGTCCTGGGTCTTCCCGGGGGTCTCCTCCCAGAGGGACGTGCCTGGAACACCTCACCAGGGAGGCGTCCAGGAGGCATCCTGACCAGATGCCTGAGCCACCTCAACTGGTTCCTCTCAATGCGGAGGAGCAGTGGCTCTACTCTCAGCCCCTCCCGGATGACCGAGCTCCTCACCCTATCTCTAAGGGTGAGCCCGGCCACCCTGCGGAGGAAACCCATTTCAGCCGCCTGTATACGAGATCTCATTCTTTCGGTCACGACCCAGAGCTCATGACCATAGGTGAGGGTAGGAACACAGATCGACTGGTAAATCGAGAGCTTCGCCTTCTGGCTCAGCTCCTTCTTCACCACGACAGACCGGCGCAGAGTCCGCGCTACTGCAGACACTGCATCGATCCGTCTGTCGATCTTGCGCTCCATCCTTTCCTCACTCGTGAACAAGACCCCGAGATATTTAAACTCCTCCACTTGAGGCAGGACCTGACTCCCGACCCGGAGAGGGCAATCCACCCTATTCCGGCTGAGGACCATGGTCTCAGATTTGGAGGTGCTGATTCTCATCCCAGCCGCTTCACACTCGGCCGCGAATCGCTCGAGCGAGAGCTGGAGATCACAACCAGATGAAGCCAACATGACCACGTCATCTGCAAAAAGCAGGGATCCAATCCTGAGGCCACCAAGTCGGATCCCCTCAACACCTCCATATAAGTTATGAACAGAATCGGTGATAAAGGGCAGCCTTGGCGGAGTCCAACCCTCACCGGAAACGAATCCGACTTACGACCGGCAATGCGGACCAAGCTCTGACACCTGTCGTACGGGACCGGACAGCTCGTACTGGGGGGTCCGGTGCCCCATACTCCCGGAGTACCCGCCACAGGAGCCCCTGGGGGACACGGTCGAATGTCTTTCTCCATGGCCTCGCCGAACTCCTCCCATGCCCGAGTTTTTGCCTCGGCAACAGCCGAAGCCGCATGCCGCTTAGCCCGCCGGTACCCATCAGCTGCCTCCAGAGTCCCACAGGCCAAGAAGGCCCGATAGGACTCCTTCTTCAGCTTGATGGCATCCCTCACTGCTGGTGTCCACCAACGAGTCCTGGGATTACCACCACGACAGGCACCAACGACCTTACAGCCACAGCTCCGGCTGGCCGCCTCAGCAATAGAGGCACGGAACACAGCCCACTCGGACTCAATGTCCCCCGCCTCACTCGGGGCATGTTCGAAGCTCTGCTGAAGGTGGGAGTTGAAGCTCGCTCTGACAGGGGACTCAGCCAGACGTTCCCAGCAGACCCTCACAACATGTTTGGGTCTGCCAGATCTGACCGGCTTCCTCCCCCACCATCTAAGCCAACTCACCACCAGGTGGTGATCAGTTGACAGCTCTGCCCCCCTCTTCACCCAAGTGTCCAAGGCATGTGGCCGCATGTCCAACGATACGACTACAAAATCGATCATCGAACTGTGGCCCAGGGAATCCTGATGCCAGGTGTACATATGGACACTCTTATGTTGGAACATGGTGTTCGTTATGGACAATCCATGACGAGCACAGAAGTCCAATAACAAAACACCATTTGGGTTCAGAGGAGGGGGACCATGCCTCCCAATCACTCCCCTCCAGGTCTCACTGTCATTGCCCACGTGAGCATTGAAGTCCCCCAGCAGAACAATGGAGTCCCCAGAAGGAGCACCCTCCAGCACTCCCTCCAAGGACTCCAGAAAGGGTGGGTACTCTGAACTGCTGTTCGGCGCATAAGCACAGACAACAGTCAGGACCCATCCCCCCACCCGGAGGCGGAGGGAAACTACCCTTTCATCCACGGGGTAAACCCCAACGTGCAGGCACCAAGCTGGGGGCTGATGAGAATGCCCACACCTGCTCGGCGCCTCTCACCATGAGCAATTCCAGAGTGGAAGAAAGTCCAGCCCCTTTCAAGGGTACTGGTTCCAGAGCCCAGGCCATGCGTCGAGGTGAGTCCAACTATATCTAGTCGGAACCGCTCAACCTCACGCACAAGCTCAGGCTCTTTCCCCACCAGAGAGGTGACGTTCCATGTCCCTAGAGCCAGCTTCTGCAGCCGGGGATCGGACCGCCAGGGTCCCCGCCTCTTGCTGCCGCCCAGCTCACATTGCACCCGACCCCTACGGCTCCTCCCGCAGATGGTGAGCCCACGGGAGGTGGGGCCCATGTAACCCTTTCAGGCTGAGCCCGAAAGGGCCCCCATGGGTAAAGGCCCGGCCACCAGACGCTCGCTCACGTACCTCCAGGCCTGGCTCCAGAGGGGGGTCCTGGTAACCCGCGTCCAGGCAAGGGAACATTTCTGCCCGAGTTTGCGTACATCATAGGGGTCTTGTGAGCCGTACTTGGTCTGGTCCCTCCCCTAGATACCTGTTTGCCATGGGTGACCCTACCAGGGGCATAGAGCCCCAGACAACATAGCTGATAGGATCTTTGGGACACACAAACCCCTCCACCACGATAGGGTGGCGGCTCAGGGAGGGGGTATGCGTGGGTTCTCTCCGGGTATTCCTGCTTCCTCCCACTGTCCAAAGACATGCATGTTAGGTTAATTGGTTACTCTAAATTGCCCATAAGAGGGAGTGTGAGCGTGAATGGTTGTTTGTCTTTGTTGGCCCAGTGATGGACGGGCAAGCTGTCCAGGCTTTCACCCAACTGCTAGGATAGGCTCCAGCTTCCCCGTGACCCTGAATTGGATTAAGCTGTTGGGATAATAAATTAAATGAATGAACCAAATCTTTATATTTATTTACTATTTCCACTAATATATTATGTCTTTACATTGGACGACAACAGATAATACTACATTTTGTCCCTTCAGACGGCAATTGTTAAAAATAAAATGCAATTTAAAAATGAAAAGTAAAATACTATAAATATTTTAGCTTAATAACCACCTAAGGAAAATTAATGTTGGATGAAAGGCAAAAAATAATTACATTGCAGGAAATGTTACAATATCAGACTTTAAGTAAAAGGATTATATTATCTCTGTTGGTACACATCCATCTTTGCAGCTCATGATTTAAAATTAGTGCTCATCCTTTACACCTGTTGCAATATCACATTGAAGCTTAATGAAAGTTTTAAAAAAAACTTTACATGTTGAATTTCATTTTTATTGTCTCTTCAGAAAAAGGCACTGCTTGCTTTGAAGAAGCAGAGTTCAACAAACCAGACAAACCAGAGCGGCTTAAAACGAAGTAAGTTGTTACCTTTAAACTAAGTGGTAGTTTGTATATTGGCTTTGTTTGCAAAATGAGATCTTATTCTTTCTTGCCAACATCAGTAGAGCTTTAAAGAACTTTTCACTGTTAACACTGGTTTAATTGATATTTTTGTCTATAAAGTAAATAAAATTATTATTATTATTATTATTTTTATTTTTTTCTTACTTTTGTTTACTTTATTTTTACTTTGTCGCAGCGTTGTCTGACCAGCCTGTAGTTGATACTGCAACGGCGACAGAACAAGCTAAGATGCTGATTAAGTCGGGGGCCATCAGTGCTATCAAATCTGAGAACAAGAACTCAGGTTTCAAGCGTTCTCGGATGCTGGAAATAAAACTCAAGGTACAGTATTACTAATTATCCTGTACAGTCTACAATTACAACTTTACTTTTTGTGTTAGCAGTGAAGGATATAATGTGGAATTAGTAGTAATGATCGTGTAATTAAGTTTTAATCTGGTTGGTTTGTAAGCATTTTTCCTGTTTTGTTTATATGTTTCTTGTTGTGTTCTCCACCAGGACCCAGAAAAAGGTCCAGTTCCTGCTTTCTTACCCTTCCAAAGGAGTGTCTCTACAGATGATGACCAACCTGAGGTAAAGCAGAAATAACATGACAAAACATTATAATTTTTTTTCGCACTTGGCATCTCTCCTGGGATGTTTACAGGCTTGTTTTTCTGACTTGCATTGTTTTATTTAATTTTTCTACAGTATACTTTCAGTCTAGTGGTAAAGCTTATAGTAGTGCTGAAAGAGAAAAATTATGTTCAGTTTTAGAAGGTTTGGTTGAACAGTGATTCTGAAGTGATTAAGGTTCTGATGTTCTCCCATTTTTTTGTGTTTGTCTCCCTTTAGTCTGGAAAGAGAGCCCAAAGGAAATCTCTGTATGAAAGGTAATGTTTAAACCATGATGAATAAGCAAAGCAGCATGTTTGATGTGCTGACAACGTTCATGTGTAGGGTCTGACATCTGTCCCTCTTGTCCCCCTTCAGCTTTGTCAGTTCAAGTGACCGTTACCGGGATGAGGATGATGGAGGTGGCATGTCATCCAGCCATGAAATGGACAGGGACAGGGACAGAGACCGAGACCTGGACAGAGATCGAGATAGGGACAGGGATAGAGACAGAGACAGAGACAGGGATAGGGATAGAGAGAGAGATAGGGACAGGGATAGAGAAAGAGACAGAGACAGGGACAGAGAGAGAGAGAGAGACAGAGACCGAGACAGAGAGAGAGAGCGAGACAGGGACCGGGAACGTGACCGAAGCAGAGAAAGGGATCGAGACCGGGATCGAGACAGAGATGGACCTTTTAGACGTGAGTAGCCATTCCAGCTCTTCATTACAGTATTTGTAAGAAGACATCAAACTGTATCATCTGACCGCTACTCAGCATTCATCTTTGCCATTCTGTAACTGACTGCATGAAGATTAAGTGATTAAGGTTTTTCAACATTTGGGGTCAAATGAAATAATACCCCCCTAGCCTTAACCCTATTTTGACCCCTTTCGGACTGCACTCATTCCTGCATCACTTAAAACCAGTAAAACATGGTGGAATGCCTCACAGATTAGCTTTCCTTGAAGGAATCTAATTGTCAGTCATTGCTGATATTTTTAAAGACATTGTATAAAGTTGAACACGTACAAGGGAAGTCCTGGGAAACTGGTCTGAATATAGACATATTTATATCAGTTCTGTCACTAAAACTTGGATTATTCTGACAGATAGAAATGGTAAAAATGAGAAAAGGAAATTTAATTTTATTTTTTTTAATATTTATTAAGGATCAGACTCGTATCCAGAGCGCAGAGGGGTACGGAAGGGGAATACAGTGTATGTTTACGGCTCTGGTCTTGTCGAGGACAGTTTGCGCTCCGCCTTCTCTCAACACGGAAACATTATCGACCTCTCAATGGACAACCCACGCAAGTATGGGTTCATTAAGGATTCGATACCACTGTCTTCTGCCTTTGTTTGTAACACAGCGTGACAATTTACAATACAATTTGAAAGAATTCTGGTCTCTAATGCTTCCATTTCTCTTTCAAGTTGTGCATTTATCACATTTGAGAAGATGGAGTCTGCAGACCAAGCTGTGGCAGAGGTTTGTTCAGTTTTATTGTATTAATTATATCCACAATGTGTGTATTTACTGTCTTCAATTCATTTTATAAGAGAACTCAAATTTTGTTAGTTGCGTGTATAAAAACACATGTGGCTGTTTTGTACATGCAGTTTCAGTATTGAATTTTCTATTTGGATGTAAAAAATTGCTATCCTACTTCTAGAATTCATAAAAAAATTCTCCCTTTTTTTTTTTTTTGGTTGTTGTTGAATAAGTCAGACAGTAATTTTTTTTGCTATTCTGTTAATCCACTTGCAGAAAGATTTTACATTTTTGGGGGGCAAAAACAGACCAACATTGTAAACTGGCCTTGCTGTGTTTGTCTCACAGTTGAATGGGAGCATCGTAGGAGATGTTCACATCAAAGTCAGCATCGCCAGGAAGCAGCCCATGCTGGATGCAGCCACTGGCAAATCTGTGTGGGCGTCATTGGGTAAAGACAGAAGTCTTCATATAATTTTGTTTGCATACTTATCACGCCGCCTGTTGTGTCTGTGGATTAAGCTTTGCTTCACTTTGGTGACTTTCTTTCACAGCTGTGCAGAACAGCACCAAAGGCTCCTACAGGGACAAGAGGAACCAAGTGGTGTACAGTGAAGATTTCCTGTGATGAAAAGTTTCATGTTATTGCTGTAATGACAAGTGAGCAAGCTGCTTCTGCTGTCTGTGTTGCATAATAGATACAAACATTTTCTGTTGTCCTTCAAAGCAGGTAAAGGAAGTTGTGGCAGGTTGGCTCTGGAACTGGAGCGTGATGTTTTAAGCTCAATAAATTGCATTGTTGCTTTAATTTACATTTGAAAGCTGCCGTCACATTAATTTGAATGAGACCCATCGTCGAGCACGTAGAGACAAAGATGTTCATGATCAAGTTCACATGGAGTTTGACTAAACTGTGCTGGAACCAAGAAATTTTCTTGACCAGTTCAAATACTTTGCTGTAACAACTGGTAAGAATACATACATATTTTTGTGTGATTTCTCTCCTGCATGTTATAAATGATCATCATTTATCAATCACTGAGATAAAGAAGGTTAATGTTCTAGTGTGTATGGTTTGGTCTTCTCACTAACACAGATGGCACACCAGTTATGTTTACATGATGTTAGCAGAGAACAACAAAAAAAGTTTAGTCCAACTAAAACCAGACTTTAAGGTCACATCTTATTGTGTTTGGTTAATATTAAACTCAATCTTCTAATCTGTGTTTGTGAACAAAATTATTGTAGCTAGGAATCGATTAGTTCCGAGTGTTTATATTCAATTGGAGACAAAGTGGCAGAAGTATTTTGGATATTTTCCTGGAGTTTTTTCATGGAAGTAGTTAAAGCCCTTAACAACATAGAATAACCACTGTAGGTAATATGCACTTTTTTTGTTTAAAAAAAAAAAAAAAAGAGATATAAAACAGGTCTCTAAAGGAGTCCATATCACCACTTCCTATGGCGCTCATTTGCCACCAGCTACAGTGTGAGAAATAGTCAAGCAGGAAGAGAATATCACCTTCTGCTTCATACTAAACAGATTCTAATTAATTTGATTAAATAGCCCTAAATGAGCTAAAACCATTAGCCTTGAACTCTGTTCGATCTGCAGAGTCCTGGTCAACTTTTAAAAGCAACCTGAAGACTCAGCTCTTCAAGGAGCACTTCTACACTTAGATTATATTTGTCAGAGAAGTTGGGTACTTAGCCCAGTTCTTTGCAACAAATATTATGCTATTCATTCTTTGTATTTTAACAGGGAATACTGTGGGGTGGGAAGAGAAGAAAAAAGCCTGTAGCACTACATGTCAACACTTGTGTCCAATTAGACTCGCAGCGGCCTACTAGCACCTTCCTATGATGTCCTCTACTGTTTGATTTTGTGCTTGTGCTGTTCTCACTCATATGTAAGTCGCTTTGGATAAAAGTGTCTGCTAAATGACAATAGAATAGATTCTATGGTGGCTAAATGCACCTGCTGAAATGAGATTCCACCACAGCTTGGCCAGGCTCTCCCTTGGAGAGAGGGTGAGGAGCTCTGTCATCTGGAAGGGCCTCAGAGTAGAGTTGCTGCTTCTCCACATAGCGAGGAACTAGACGAGGTGTCTCGGACACGTGGTTAGGAAGCTCCCTGGACGCCTCCCTGGTGAAGTGTTCTGGGCACATCCCTCTGGGAGGAGGAAGACCAGGGGGACACTGGAGGGATTACACCTCTCAGCTGGCCTGGGAATGCCTTGGGGTCCCGAGGATGAACTGGCAAATGGGGCTTGGGAGAAGGAAGTCTGGGCTTCCCGGCTTAGGTTTCTGCCCCATGTCCCCAAGGTAAGTGACAGAAATTTTATGGATGGATATGATGGCTGAGGAGCCAGAGGTTGGTTGGTCTCCTTGGCAACTTTCACAACATATTGGACAGGGTATTAACAGCTGCAGGTTTTAAAGGTTTTCCCTGCTCTAACACACCTCATTCAAATTAAATGGATCACTTTAACAATTTCTGCTCTGACTTAATTTGAAACAGGTGTGTTATTACTGTGAAACATCTAAAAATTGCAGGACTGTAGCTCTTAAGGTCTGAACTTGCCTACCCCTGTTCTAAAGTAAGGAACAAAATTCCTATTTTTATTCACTTTCACACTAAATGAATACACACGTACATGTTTTATTGCTTTTGTACTTGTTCATTACATTCAAAATGTACTCCCTGAGCAACTCCCTTGAAGCCAAATGGATATTATTTCACGTTTTCATTTAAAGCCTTCTATTGGACTACTAGAGACGCCTCAAACAGTCAGAGTAGCATCAAACTGAGCAATGCTTGTGGGAGAACAATTGAAGAATGACTAAGTATTCCTTTGCAATATAAATATTTACATGAAGCAGGTTTCTTTCCAGTAATTTTATTTACATTCACTTACAGGTCCTTTTTTGACTTGTTACATTATAATCCTAAACACATTACAAAAATGTCAGATTCAAACTATCAACACTGCCAAAACGTGTAAGCCTAACATTTTAATAGAGCATAGATGTTATTAAAAAGGAAAGAGACTGGTGTATTTATCAGCTTTGGCTTGAGGATTCATACAGCCTCACTGTCACAGGTTACTCTCACTAATCACAGCCATTGTTATTAGTACCCGTTTCCAACTACAACCAGTCAAAATATTTTAAGAAAAAAAGTCTAATGTCTCACTCGCTTTAATTATCCATTTACTGTGTAAGTCAGAAACACACGAATGGACTTTTATTCGGCAGTCAAGAGTGTAAAAGGCATCATAGTAATTTTTTTTTTTTTTTTAGCACTTTCTCAGCATCCGCTTTGGGACCAAGACTCTGTAGACAGCTATGACTGCACCATGCCGTCAATGGCTTTGGGCGGTTGACTCTCTGATCCTTTGACCCATGACATTTCCTCAGTAACCAGACATTCTTGGTCTTCCTCTCGTACCATTGCAGCTGCTTCCCTTGCTCTCTCCTGCTCCTGCTCGTGCAACGAGTTTTGCCCGGTGGTTTTGCCGTGTTGCTCCTTTAGGTGGCGCCGTAAGGCAGGCTTGTGGGCAAAGCGGGCATGGCAGTACGCGCAGCGGTGTGGCCTCTCACCGCTGTGGAGGTTCATGTGGTCTATAAGTGTGGATTTCTGGGTGAAAGTCTTGTAGCACAAGGGGCATTGGTGTGTTTTGCCGCCTCCTCGATGCACGGCCATGTGGCGGGTCAGGTTGGTAGCATGGTGAAAGTGTTTGCCGCAGCAGGGGCAGGCATACAGCAGATGGGTGGAACGGGAGTGAACGGCCAGAGAGTGCGCTGAGGGAAAAGTCATGCCGCAGTGCTCGCAGATAACAGGGCCAGCTACGCTGGAAGTAGACCCCACCACAGCAACAGATTCGTCCCCTCCCTCATTTGTTCCAACGTTGTTCAACCCTGAGCTTCCTTCACCACAACTAGACTCTTCAAGGGAGAACTGGTTTAGACTGCTGGCTCCAGTGGGTGATGCCCTTTCCCCAGGAGCGTCGCTCATGCTGTAGTCTAACCTGGGAATTTCGACTGAAATATAACTCCCTGCATTCTTCAGCCCCTCTTGGCTGTAGTCTAGTCCAAAACCCCCTCCCAGTCCAGAAGTTGTAAGGTACCACATATCATGGTGGTGAGACACACCAGATGGCCTCTTCTCCTGAGATGATAGCCACCTTCTCCTTTTGAAACCCCTCCCTCTCCCCCTTCCTCTGCCCCGGCCGATTTTAGAGTCAGGCAGTTTGCGCCTGAAAGCGCGGAGGTCTTCGGCTGAAAGTCCGCCAGAGCTGAGATCTTCTGGTGGATTTATGTCGTATTCATTATCATCTTCTCCAATAACAATTCCCTCTGTTTCTGGGTAACAAATGTCTTGAGGAGCATCAGATGGTCCTCCTGTCTCACCTTCCTTATCTCTGTTCTGCTCTTCCTCAGAGATATACACTCTGAAGACATTATACCCCTCTTGTTTGGCCTCTTCCTCCTCATCTGATGTATTAACCTACAACAAAATTGAAAACAAAGTTTCTAAAAATTCATTCAAGATCTGAGGAATTACATATCTGGAAACAGTAACAATAATAAATATATACAAGTGATTTATTTTGTTTTATTTTAGATCCAGTGAATCACATTTTGGCTTGATTTAAAGTAACCTCAATTGTTTTGTGACAATCTTTTTCTCACTGTTAGTCATTCAACCCAATCCTTTTACTAACATCTTGCTAGCTCCTTGCTAATGGAGCTTACCTTATTACATCAAAGCTAACTTAGTATCTGTGGGATTTACTTGCTATTAAATCTATTGGACTAAGAAAAAAAGGAGAGATGCCATTATCATCTGTGTGACATGAGTTTTTTTTCCATTAGCAGGAATTGATTAGTTCAATTTAACTTCTATCATCTTTGTTTACATAATCAAGGCTTAGTCATAAGTTTGCAGGCACTGCGAGTGCGTGTAGAGTAATACTGGATACTTTCAGGAGTGCAAATGATACATTTTATAACTCAGAAAGGCACCTTAATGCAAGGCTCGTCTAGGATTGGACCATCATCATGTTGCTGAGTGCTGTCCTGAGCAGATATATCCCTGTTGTTTTCTTCCACTGATCGTGCTGCAGGGCTGTGACAATGCACGGGGGAGGGTTGAGTTGGAGGAGTTGATGCAACAGAATGAACAGTGCCACTGATGATCACTGGTCTGACCTGGCTCTCGTCTACTGTTGCCTAAAGAAACAACAGGGGATAAGAGATGGTGGGATTGCTAAAATTAATAAGGAGTCTCACCATGTAAAAATTACAAGGGGAAAAAAAAACTTCGGCAGTTAAGTAAGAAATCCACAACACTGAATAAAAACAGCTTTAAGAGCAACTGATCAGAGTCTGGGTATCCAAGACTGACCTTTGGAGGACTGGGGTTTTTCAGTTGCACATATTTCTCCAGCGCACCTCTACAGCGCTCCACAATATGCTCCATCTGAAGATAGCTAGCAGCAGTCAGATAGTTGACAATATTCTCTGGGCTGAACTGCAGGACACCAGTGTAGCATGACTGAAGCAGATCATACACCACTGAGGAACTATACAGCATTGATACCTGGATAAAAATGTAAAACAGAAACGTGTAATTTACTTTGCATGAGACTGTCAAAGAGATTTACAATGATAGCGTGAGACTGTGTGTGCTTATGTCTACAAACTTGAAGCTTGGGTGATGGGTTCAAGAGAAACTGGTCCCTCAGGAAAGGTGAACAGGCAGCCAGCACCACCTTATGACCCTTGAATATCTGGTTGTTGCTGGCCACAATAGTGACGTCACAGAAATGCTGGCGGGACCTGAGTGAGTTCATGTGCCTCAGGGTTGCGTCCCCATGTCCCGGTAACCGGAAACGCACCACGTCCATCTTGTCTGGGAAAAAATAATGCGTGTCTTCAAATTATAAGAACATTTCATTAAGGAATTTATTTTTTTTTTCCCCAGAATATCTGAATCGTCTTTTTTGTGTAGAATTTCAGGTATTTGTTATATATGGCAGTAAATCATGCAGCTTTGGGTTCTTTCACAGCTCTAAGGAGGAATGCTTCATTCCTACCAAGAAAGACTCATTTCCTACACAAAACAATTTGTGTGTGTGTGTGTGTGTGTGTGGTTGGGGGGTGGGATGATAAACAGGAACATTATAAGGACTACCTTTCACCTTTGATTGAATTCTATAAAAGCAAAATAAATCTGGAATAATCATTTTGCTGATTAGGGCGAGTCAATAAAAAAACTGTGAAAAATGTGTGAAAATTGTTTATAGAAAATATTAAGCATAACCAAAACTTATTGGTATAAATAATGCCACTTAAGAAAAGCAACACAAATATTTGTGTGGTGGTCATACACAAAGGTCACTGGCCTTTCCGCTGAGACTGAACACTCAAGAAATCTGAATTAGTATATGTTTTAACATTAAATATGTTTAAAATGAAGATCGGATAACTAAGCATTACAATACTGTTATTCTTGATTAATATTCGTATTACAGGCTCTTTAAACCGATATAATATCCAGAAGTTGGTAGCTTATAAAAAGTGGAAGCATGTGAAGTCAAGCTAGCTACCACGTATGGGCGTGAAAGCAGATACAAAAAGAGATATTTAGAAATAAAGCGTACATTGATTCAATTATCACAAGTTCATAAACAATTATGAATAATGCAAACAGTGGAAAAAAATCAGGATTTTGTTTCTTTTTAAATAATCCTTTGTTCTACCAAACTAGCTAACACCCTTGCTAACGTTAGCTACAGACAAACAGCCATGTATAGCAACAGTCGTATCTGTTGGTAGCAAGTAAACAGTCGCAGAAAGGAAAACTCCCAAATTATTGTCAAACTTTGCAGCCTCTCACCTTTGGTTCTTTTGTTGAATGTCTTTTAAGCCGTATAAACAAATAAATGAGTTTTGGGTTTTTTTTTTTTCAAACTGCACGGCCGTAAACTAAGGAGACGTTCACTGACCAGCAAAATCCGCACATCTCATAGCCACTGGAAGCTACTACCTCGATTTCTGTTTACTTTTCGGCCTTTTTTGGAGGAAGTGCATCCCGTGACAATAAATCACACACCAGTTCTCGTTGGCCACCAAACTGACTTTGAATCGGTTTTAGCGTGAGCCTTCTTCGCGCGAATTGTCGTAAACTAAGAGCACGCTCGCTGATTTCCGATCAGCGGCTTGAAATCAATGGACTTAGAGGGGGCGGGGTCCGAGCTATGATGCAGCACGTTCATGTACGTCGTTGCTCACTGGGAAAAATGTCGGCATCACAGACAACGACAAAGGTAGCAAACCTGTTACAATTCATAAGGCTTGCTAACGAAATTTATGTGTATTTATGCTCTTGTAGACACATTACATGTTAAGTTAAAGTATGCAAATCAAACTACCGACTGCACGTAGCATATGTCTGTATTTATCGGTTATAATAACTCTTTATTACAAGCTGTGCTATAGTGCTAGCGATGCTAGCCTGAGATACTTTTGCACTATGCAAAAGATTGTCATGGTATTGTTGATGTTTTGTCTTTTTGGTAACCCTGGATTATTTACGATCTCTATCCGTTGTCTTGCGTTGCATTTACATAATCTGAAGGCGTTTGGAGGTCTTAATTCATAGTTGCAACCAGCCTTAAAAGCTGATGACAAGCTGTTGTGTTATGAACTTTTACACTCATGAAGTGTTTCTTGTGAAAACAAGAAAGGAAATTTTAAAAAAGGCAGTGTAAAATCTAGATCAAGTTATATACACGGTCTATTCCTTGCGGAAGGATCTTGCTTTTATTTCGATATAGGCATGAATGGGTTGATTGACTGATGGCGGCAGCTGACGTAACAGCAGAAATCATCAGCCATTGGACGAGGAAAGCGGAAGTTCTTGCGCTTAAACGCTGTCCTGTAGTCTGTATACATTAGGAGCGTGACGCGTTGTTGATATTTATTTATTTCTGTCCCCAAATAGATAATCAAACAGATTAATGAAATGCATTAAGCCCATGATAGCTTTCCAATGTTTAAACTGTACGTTAACAGTGTGGATAATTTGTTGTGTAAAATATCATTTAGCCTTTGTAATGTCACCCTGAAGGCAATAATCCACACAATACACAAATCTATTTAGTAAGAAATCCACGTACAGTTATTTCTTACATTTTCTTATTTATTTGAAGAATCTTAATATTCTACTAAACTGGTTGGAATTTATTTTCCTAGTTATATACTCTAGCTGGCCAAGAAAGTACATCCTTGTAGTTTTAAGGAGATCATATTTATTTGACTTAAAGCAGCAGTTTGTTTATAGTCATTCATTCATTCATTTTATTTACCACATAGTCCAATTAAGGGTCATGGGAAGCCGGAGCCCATCCCAGCAATCATTGGGCATAAGGCAGGGTACACCCTGGACAGGTCGCCAGTCCGTCACAGGGCCACACAGAGAGACACACAATCATTCACACTCATTTCTAGGAACAATTTAGAGTAACCAGTTAACCTAGCATGCATGTCTTTGGGAGGAACCCGGAGAGAACCCATGCATACACAGGGAGAACATAAAAAGGCCACAGTTCTGCCGAGGCTCAAACCAGTAACCTTCTTGCTGTGTGGCCACAGTGCGAACCGCTACAATTCTACCTTACAGCTTATAATAATGCAGTGATTTTGGGCTTTTCACTTATCACATCAGTCTGGTTTTAATACATTTTACATGAAGATATGATAGGCAACATATTCACAGTTAAGTTGTAAAAGTTACGTTAAATCAAATGGCTGCTTAAACTGAAGTAAATATACATGAAAAAGAGATTCCGACAGTCAATAACTCTGAGTATCTTTGTTTTTTGTTCATTTTTTTTCTTGTATTTTTCTTGATTTCTTTGCCAGGAACAACTTGATAACACAGAAACCCCAATAGAGTCTTTAGGAGGATCTACTCAAGGAAGGGAAGGTAACTTTAGAGTTTCAGATCACTGTCATTTAAAGAAGAATCACACCATTTTATCCACTCAAATTAGTGGAGCTGTTAATCTAACTGGCTTCAGATTCATATAGTGATTATTTTTTCCTGATATAAAGATATACCAAGCTACTTCCTCATCATCTGTGTTCACACGTTTTATGTTATGTACAATGTGGGAGTTTGGTGTCACTGCTTAAAATCACAAATAAACTGACTTGCAAAGTGATTTACAATTTAGTGCATGCTGTCAACTCATCATGACTTCATCAGTGTCGCTTGCACAATGGTCTATGAGGATGTAGAAATTTCCACACTATCAAATTTACACAAATTACTCTTGTTTCTTATTTCTGTCAGCAATTATTCTAAAGAATTATGTGTCCCTTCAATGATTCCCAGATAATGCAGGCTTTAACACATCTCCGTCAGTGTCATCTCAGCAGCCTGGGAAGGAAATTTCCAGATCTGCAGATGATGGGGACAGGTGGTCGCCTGTCTCCTCCCTGCTAAACAAACCTGCTGCAGGTGAGACTTGTAGTCATTTGGCAGATTTAATCTCTTTCAGATGTTACAGATGGACCAACCTTTTTTTGGTGTTGAAACAATAAAATCTCAATAAAGCAGTGTGGTTTTACTAAACATGAATGTTTGAATATAAGTTATCAGGCATATCTTGGAGGTTTAACACATTTATTGTATTAAATTATTGTAAATACAGTAATAAATCACTGTTAAATTACATGCATATAACTTTGTGAATAAATTAGATCATCGAATTGTCATCTGATTGAATAAATTGTCATTTCAGTAGGAGTTTGGTGATCAACCTTTGCTTGACTTTGCAACCATTAAAGTTTTTAACATGGCATGATTATTGATTGGTGCTGAAATGATTTATATATGATTTAGTCTTACACATTAACATTTTTTAAAAAAAATTCGTTACAGGACATGCAGCCAAGTCCCTTTCGTCAGTGTCATCCTCTCCTTCTGCGTCTACGTCATTGTCTCCTGGTCGGGCGAAGATGAGCGTTTCAGGCCCTGCTAGTAGTAAATCCATCCTTCCCCCGACTCCTTCATCCTCGTCTTCCTCCTCTGCAACAGCTTCTTTGTTTCCCTCTGTCTCTCCTGGCCCACCTAAGATTCACAGAGCCCGGAAGACCATGAACAGGCCTCCACCAGGGCAGGTGAGAAGGACTTAGCTTTGTTTGTTTTTGTTTTTTTTTTTTTTTGTTGTTGTTCCAGGGTTTAATTGCCACCGGTGTGAATCTTGACTTGTCATGTTTTCAATTTTCATCAACTTATGTGCTTAACAGATGAGTCATATTGAGGTTCCTGCTACCTCTGCAGCTCCCTCAGGGTCCTCTGCCTTCTTCTCTTCAAACTCTGAAACTGGTTTGTACTTTAAAAAAAAAAACTAAACTAATGTTTGGTTCTGTGAAATAGATTTAATGATGTCAAGCACCTTGTTAAATGTAAAACTAACCTTGTTGTGGGTGCATTTGCTTCATGTTTCAACAGTTGCAAAAAAGAGGAAACTGAATCATTTATCAGGCAGCACGCCTGAAACGTGTGAAAACATTCCAGACAATACTCAGACTGTGGTAAGATGACGGTTTCTCAGTTGTTTAAACTTAATTTAATATGTAAAACCTCATTTGTTCTTCCCATCTGTTGTGGATTCAGTCTCTTTTGTTTTCATTTTAAACTCAGGAGGAAAAGCTGTTTTGGAAAAATGTGGAGTCTGTTACGGAGGCTGCTTCAGCAAAGGGCAAAAGCTGTTTGGGGAAGTCAGAAACTGAAGGAGGCAGGAAGATTTCTGGTTCTTCCATGTCAGATTCTGAAAAGGTGCAAGCCTTTAAGTTATTGGTTATTGTTTAAAGGTGATAGGAAATTATTTATTTTAACCTCACAGCTTGTGTATGAACTGCTTTTTTATGGTATGGTATGTTCTTTCAGTTGGAAAATGGAGGAGAACTAAGGCAACAAACTAAAGAGACAAAAGACAAAGTAAGTCATCCTTGCAAATTTGAGAAAAACCTTTTTATGACATTATAGCCACAGTAATCTTTTACATAGTTTTATAAGATTTCACACTGTTGAGCTGGTATTTTCTTATTGATGCAGTTTCTTTTTCTTTATTTTTCCATTTTTATACTGGAAAGCATATTTGCATTTTTAAAAATTCACTGTTTTCTTACAAAAAGCTGAAATCAGTCTCCAAACCAGCACTGCTTAAACAGACAGTGTTGTGAGCTGTGATGATGGTGCATGATGTGGTGGTCATGAACAGTTTGAACAGCGAGGCTTAAAAGTTCATTTATGTGAAATAATCAGATTTTCACTCAGTTCCTAAAAGACACATCAGCAATATACTGTACTCGATTATTGATGCATTGACAAATTTGATCCAATATTACAAACCTCTAGGATGAGTAGTTAACATGAAAGAGGCATCAGACTCCAAGTGCTAATTAAAGACTGACAGACTGTGGACAGATTGAACAATATAATGCCTTTTCTCAGCCTGCTTATAAATGTTTGACCTGCAAAGATCCCCCCATGTAATAGTCTGCAGAGTTACTAAGGACATCTGGCTAACTGCCGAGCAGCTACTGGTCTCTCTCACGTCAGCTGTTGTCTGTGTTCATGAGTTTGTCATCAGGAAATTACTGACAAGCATGGAAAGCCATGCTCTTCAAAATAAATATTTGTTCCTGTCTGCAGTTTGGTAGGGCAAACAGACATGCCAGAGGGTTGCTCTAATAATGTAGTATGCACTGACAAGGTCAGAGTAGATATTCTGTAAAATGCCTTGGCTTTGAAAATGGAAAATACAGAATTCCTGTAGAAAACCTTCATCCCATATATAACATATGGTTATGGCAGTAGACCATGGTTAGGGTCTTTTTGTGAGAAGGGACAACTTCCCATTGCTGATGGAGTCTGAGTTGCACTAAAATAAATAAGTAGAAGTCTTTGAATTTAATATAAACATGTTTCACAGATTAATACAGTAACCCCAAACCACAAATCAGCAGAGAATGGTTCTTTTTTTTAAATAATTAAATGTCTTTAGTTCCTTTTGAATGTCTTAATCGTGTTTCAGAATTTGCTTTAAAAATCAAATGTTTTATGGCACATCCAGTTCTCTAAAAGTTTTTATTTGATCTCAGTGCACATGTCAGAATTATAGCTTGTGATTTGATGATTTGTGTGTATTTTTAGGGATTGCTTAAAGGGTTAAGTGTACAGTTTTTTTTGCTGATATGGTCACCAAAGCAGAATAAAGTGAAAACGATGGTATAAATGTGTATCATGTGGTGTGTGTACATCTTTGTAAGTTTAAAAGCAACGTGTCTTTGGACTACAGACAGTAAAAAAAAAAAAAAAAAATAGTATAGAACTCTCAGACTGAATGAATTCCAGTAAAGTACACCAACAAAAAGGACCGATCTTTTTACACCTTTTGCATATGTTGCATTTTTACATGCAGAAATATATTAATAACTTTTGCCTTTCAGAGTTTGGAGTCTGAAACTCGTAGCATCATATCGAGAAGAAACGAGAGTGAAGAGTCTTCGGATCAGGACAAAGAGAGAAACATTGTTGATTTGGTGGAAGCGGAAGATGGTGAGTGGCGATATGTAGACTGCAGTACTGGGTTTTATTAAACGGCCGATGCAAAGCTCCAAGAGTTCAACAAGGGCAGCAGGAAAAAAAAAGAAAAGAACACTCTGCTGTAAATCAGCCAGTAGTTTGGGAAAGAAAAGCTCTCATTTGGGAGTCCACCACCACCACATGCTTTGCGGGAACTTTGGAAGAGAGACAAAGCTGGAAATTTAAAAGTTGTTTTTCTTCCCAGTTTTCTATGGAACCAGATCTTATTCAACATTTGCCTGCTTATAACGTTTGCCCTTTTTCAACATGAAAAGTTGCATTAACACTGTTGATGAGGACTAGATCAAAGTCCATCATTAAACTTTAATCAGGCATTCATTAAAATACTTTAAAATAAAAAATTTCAACAACTGAAAAGAGTGGGTTTTTAAAAAAAATTATATTAGAGGATATTACAAGGCATGTACTTTATTCTAAAAGAATAAAAGTTATACAGTAGTTACTGGTCAGTACTAACAGCTTTTCAAATTTAATGCTGAGGAGCTGATCTCACAGAAGTAGCAGAGATGTAGCATGATGTTTGATTGTTGGTGTGGAGAACTCTGTTTGGGTCAATTTCATTCACTAGCATGCAGAGGTATTTTGTTTGTCCAGTAATTTGATCAAATGTGGTCATTTGCCCAATAAAGGGTTAACAGAAGTCTAAAAGAGGCACTGTAATGAAGTAAGCAGATGTGCAGGGCTGGTAGAGAGCTGCCTGGAAGGCTGTAATTACAGCTGCAAGTATCTCTGCTAAACACTAGTTTAAGTATCTTTTTCCGTTATACTTTGCGAGGTGCGGGAATTTATGTTGCGGTGTGCATCGGCGTTCCGGATATTTTTTTCTCATGACCAGCATTTGTAATTTGGTTTCTCCTCAGCAGAAAGGCCTGGAGAATATACAGAAGTTCCTTTGGATGCTCTGGACATCGCAGCTGCTGACAGTTTGACTCTTTCCCCTCCTGCTGGTACGTTTAACATATTTACTGCCTTGAGTCTGGATTACATTTGGTCAAACCTTTCAGCTGCTGTGAAGACATTTTTGGGGAGTTAACTTTGAGCCATTGAGCATTTATTTTCTTGACAGACTTCATCAGTTTTGGTAAGAGTGTTTTTTTTGGTCTTTCTAAAATAAATTTTGGCATAAATCAGAAATATTTTCAAACATTTTATCTCATATTTTTTTCAATTTTCTTTGTTGTGTTCGGTTGTAAACTACATAAAATCAGTAAGGGATTTAGTTATAATTGAATAAATATTTTATTATGTATTAAAAAAGCTCAAAAATGACTATGTAGATTACATGTAAATCTGTATCAATACCTAAATGAAGAGTAATTATTTCATAATTTTTGATGTGCTGTAGACTTAAAATATTTACATGCTCAAACAATTATCTGAACCGTCTCTACAAATCAGTATTTAATAATGAAATCACAAAAGAAAGCAGTTAAACCAGTGTCTGGTGAACATAATCAACCACAATAAAAAAAAAAACATGTTGCAGAAAAATACTAAAGATAAAAAATTAGGATTTTTGTCTGCCAAAGCTCCTCTGACAGGTACTTTCTGTGGAAAGCAGGTTTTGTAATAAAATGCACCATAATTGTTTGCATTATTAATCATAATTAACCTCCTTATGCATAGATTTATTTACAGAAATATAAAATAAAAATAAATACAGGACAAACTGACAAAAACAAAAGTATTAGAGCAAAATAAAAGTAAATATCAGATAAATTAATATAAGTTAATACATCAAGATAAATAATAACTGATATGAAATAAATACACAAGAGTGAATTGATGGAAATAAATAACATTTACATACAAATAAATAATAGAAACATAGGTTTGTCACAAGTTTGTGACAACAGACGTTAAGAGGTTAATAACTCTTCATTTTGCTGTTATGTGTTTCAGCTTATCTTCAGATAATACTTATATTCACTGTTGGTACCATTTCCATTGATGCCTCCCCTCCTCTCTGCAGAAGGGAGTGATGCAGGTGACACAGAGCGTCTGGAGGAGCTTCCTCTCTGCAGCTGCAGGATGGAGGCTCCTCGTGTCGACAGCACCAGCCACAGAGTCAGCAGGCAGTGTATGGCCACGGAAAGCATCAATGGAGAGGTTTGTCCCTGCGTTTCCTTCCGGTGTTGGCTCTACAAATAGTCGTTTCATACCGAGTTCTTTCATCTGCATTTCCTGTCATTGGTCATTTTATTGGGCACACCTTCACATTACCAAGTTAAACCCCCTTTTTTCCCTTCATAACTGCTTCAACACATAGATTCAACAAGGTGTTGGAAACATTTTTAAGAGGTTTTGCTCCATATTGACATGATGGTGACACATGGTGGCTGCAGTTTTGTCAGCTGTACATCCGTGGTAATCTCTTGTTCCACCACATCCCATTGCTGCTGTATTGGGTTGAGATCTGGCTACTGTGGAGACCACTGGAGTACAGTGAATTATTGCTATGTTAAAAAAAAAAGATGATTTTTGACATGATGTATTACACTGCCAGAAGCATTCATCAGAAGATGATACACTGCTGACATAAAGGTGTGAATATGGTCAGCAACATGACTCAGACTGTGCTGGGTCCAAGTTTTTTACCACCAGCCTGAAGGGTTGATGCAGAGCAGGAGGGATTCATGCTCATATTTTGTTTAGGCCAAACTCTCATCCTAACATCTGAATGTTGCAGCTGAAATTGAGACTCACCAGACCAGGCAGCATTTTTCCATCTTCTATTGTCCAATGCGGGTGAGTCTGTGTGAGTTGTAGCCTCAGTTTCCTGTTCTTAGCTAACTGTTGTGGCACCTGGTGTGGTCGTCTGCTGCTGCAGCCCATCTGTTCCAAGGTTTGACATCTCACTGGATATTTTCTCTTTTTCAGTATGTTCTCTGTAAAACACAGAGACGGCTGTGCATTAAAATTTGAGCACACAGCAGTTTCTAATCTACTGAAGCCCACCTGGCACAAACAACCATGCTTGTTTTAAGGTTCAGCGAGTCATCTTGACCATGTCTAGATTCCTAAATGCATCAATTTGCTGCATTATGATTGGCTAATTATCTATCTGTGTAAACAAGCAATTGAACAGAAATGTAAAATAAAATGGCCAGTGAGTGTATATTTAATAATCAGCCGTGAAAGTAAATTTAATCTTTGCAGAGTTCATTAAATAGCTGATCTATCTTGGTGTTATTTTCCAAGATTCATGTAACTGTGCTTCTCAAACACTGATGGAAAATTGCAATCCAAAAAGCAAGTTAATTTAAAAAAAAAGGAAATTACAAGGCAGGTTATAAGTTGGGGACTTCGTGTTTACATTGGATTTTTCTGGGCAGAGATTTGTGATGATAGGACACATCTTGGCAATCTTTGCTTCCTCAAAATACATCTTTAAAAATGTCATATTTTCTTAAATATATATATTTTTTTATGTCTCCTGTTATGCAGTGGCAAACAAAATTGTAGCATACAGCTACAATTTGCAGCTCATGCTGTCTTGACAGTTTGAGTCCATTTTCTGAAGTCTGTCTGGGTGCCTGTAATTTTACATGAATAATCTCATTAATCAGAAAACTATTATAATTCACAATCATTAGTGTCATTCTTTTTTTTTTCATCTTTAACTGATTCTACAGGTATGAAATTAAATATGATGTGATGTTTAAGCATCCTAAAGGAAATGTGAAGAGAAATTTTCTCTCGTTTATCAGTTGCGGGCTTGCACCAACTGGACTATTAAAGGTGAGACCATGCGACCATCCAGCCGGGTCCCCCTCATGGTTCTGTGTGATGTCCATCGCTCACATATGGTCAAACACCACTGCTGTCCTGGTTGTGGATACTTCTGCATAGCAGTAAGTATTTAAAAGGGTTAGAAATTCTGACCATTGTGATAAAAATGTTTGTTTGTTTTTTTAACCTTGGATTATGAGTGTAGTAAACAACAAAAGCACAGATTAATTTTACTCCCAGCAGTTTTTTTTTTCCAGCGCTGCAATATCTTCCACGTCCCAACTCCTTAACGCGTTTCCTCTCCCTAAATTCTTTATTTTCTCCTCTTTCAGGGCACATTTCTTGAATGCTGCCCAGACCAGCGCATCGCTCACCGCTTCCATCGGGGATGCGTGACGGTGCTGAGTGGCGGGCGCAGCAGAGCAAACGGGGGTGGTATGCTTTTCTGTCCCCATTGTGGTGAGGACGCCTCGGAGGCCCAGGAGATCACGCTCCCTTCCTGCAGTTCCACCTCAGCAACAACTGTTGTCACCATGTCAGCCTCCTCCACCACCACTCCATCTCTGCCTCCATCTGTCCCCACCGGCCTCTCTCTCACTGCCTCCACAGGAGGGATGAAGGATGGGCAGATGCCTGAAAGACCTGTCAGGTGAGGGGAGGTTGTATATGGGGGGGAATTTTTTTTTTTTAAAGTATTTGACTCAGTTGAAGTTTAGTCATAGTTATTGTTGTTTTACCATCTTTCCAGCGCTCGTATGCACAGTCAGGGCTTGGTTACGCTGGCGGTGGAGCAGCAGCAGCAGCCTCAACCTGTAGCCTCCACAGCGACTATAACCACTGTCCCCCCAGCAGAGGAGGGGGTGGACAGCGTGGGGCCGTCGCTCTGTATGCCAAATGGAAAACCGATCAGCCCCAGTGCTCTTCCACCAGGACCGTCCAGGGCGGCGCTGCAGAAAGCTATTCTCACTCAGGACACTGAGAGGTTTTAAATCTTTTATTAAAACGTTTAGCTTCAGCAATCAACTCAAGTTCAATCTTTTATGTCTTATTTGTGTTTTCCCAAAAATACGTGCAACATATTCAGAAACATTGCAGAGCTTAAGGACTGGCAGTGATTTTTAACGCCTGATAACTGTAAAAAAAATTTTAAAAAAAGTGCGATAATAAGAAGGAAAAAAAAATATTTTACACCAAATCTGTGATTTACTGCCTCTCTTTTTAGAGAGTTAAATGGCTCTTTAGGGAAAAAAAACCAATTTCAGTGTATTTCATACTAAAATTGTAAAAAAAAAAATTAAATAAATGTTGCGCGCTCACAGTCTGCACAATCCTGTTTGGATGGGTTGTACTGGAAGTAGTTTCATTGTACCAAAACGCTGGTTCAGTGACAATAAAAGCCTCTGATTCTGATTCTCATCATTGCTGTTTTCTGATTCACCAGGAGGAAGAAACTGAGGTTCCACCCTCGACAGCTCTATCCTGCTGCCAAACAAGGGGAGGTGCAGAGAGTGCTGCTCATGCTAAGTGAGTCTCAGCTTAATGCTTTGTAATGTTTTTTAAATAGCTTTTAACTATTCTTTTTATCCTCTGTGTTAAAAGAAAAAATGGTTATAGGTTATGTTCAAATTATGGTTGACTTTAAAATATGCACTTAATGCACTTATATATTCAATATTAACATATTGGATATATAATTAGGTGTGTAATAAAGAAGCACTATGAGACTTTGAAAGGTTTTTTCCTGCCTGTACAGTGAACTGATTTTGATTCATCTTATATCTTTCCCTGTTTCTTTTCATCTCTTTCTGCAATAATGTCATCTTAGTTTCTTTGACAAATAAGCTGCAGTGTGCTTCCAGAGCATTTTAAATGAGACCCAGTCTGCAAAATTGGTCAAAATGTACATGAGAAAACTTTTTACAGTGGGTCCTTGCCTTCAGTTCTTTACTTTGATGCCATTATGATGAAAGCAGAATCACATTTTTCTGTTATTTCAAAACTCATTTTTATACGAGAACAAGTTAATATATTTTGTCAGCTTTAGGAATCAACCTTGTGTACCAATGAGCAAAGATTATGTGCTCTGCTTCCATCAGCACCTGCCTTTCAGGCCATATGACTATTGACCATGATGGGAAAACAAACTGATTGGTGGAACTAACATGATGTATTTAAAACATTATGTCAAGAATGCAAACCTTTTTTTTCCGCATTAAAATGATTTTAATTAATTTTCTCAACAAAACAAGTCTAATTGTTGCAAGACAAGCTAATTATATTATGCCATTGAACTTTTTTTTTTTTATATAACTTCTGTACTATTCGGACCTTCTGCTTGCACCAAAAAGGAAATATGACGCGTTGAAAGCCCAAAAAGCACAACGCTGTCTTCTTTAAGTTGTTGTTTATATGTGTGTTCCAGTGGAGGGCATAGATCCGACATACCAGCCTGACTCTCAGAACCGGCGCTCTGCCCTTCATGCTGCAGCTCAGAGAGGCCTGCTGGAGGTCTGCTACATGTTATTACAGGTGAGACATTTACAAGCATCTTTCTCTTTTTCCTGCATAGCAACCATTAACTTGATGTTTTATTGCTAAAAGACTGCAAAAGCAATCATTTCTCACACGAGGGCGTTTCTCTTTCCTGTATTTTTATATGTTTTAAACCCTGACAGGCTGGTGCTCAAATAGATGCCAAAGACAAGGATCTGAGGACTCCTCTGCTGGAAGCCATCATCAATAATCATATTGAGGTGGCTCGCTACCTGATACAGAACGGTGCCTGTGTCTATCATGTTGTGAGTGCCTGTTTGTGCTAAAAGTACTTTTTTGGGGGTTAGGGTGAGGGAGTGAGGGTTGCTTGGTTGGGCTTCAGTGTTTGTCTCTGTCATTCTTGTAAGGAGGAAGATGGATATACTGGACTCCACCATGCAGCCAAGTTGGGAAACCTGGAAATTGTCAACATGCTTCTGGAGACGGGACAGGTTGATGTGAATGCGCAGGTTCGAGAAGAGCTGAAACATCTACAAACTGTCACATGCCCTTTTGCCGTTTTTAATGTAGTTTCTCCCTGTATGGTGGTTTTAGGACAGCGGTGGATGGACGCCTATTATTTGGGCCGCAGAGCACAAACATGTTGAAGTGATCAAATCGCTGCTGAACAGAGGAGCCGATGTCTCCATCAATGACAAGGCGAGTTTTTATAATAAGGAGATGTGAACGATGACTGATGAATAAGTCTGAATCGGAGCAAATTCCCTTTTACCTTTCATTGGATGAACTTTTTGTTTCTTTTTTTTTTTTTTATTATTTCTTTCTCTGCTCTTTTGCTCTGTTCATTATAAATTAAAATTCAGTTGCGCTTCCTTCAGGGCAACCTTTTCAAGACCTTAATATTAAATTAATTGAATATATGCAACTCTATCGCATCAATAGGGGCATACAAAAATTTAAAAAAAATAGCACATTTTAACTACATGTTTGGCTTTATATTGATCCTGATTAACCAGCAAATGTATAAAAGTATAAAAAAAATTGAAAATTAATTGATGATATTCAACTGGAACTAAATAAATAAAATGTATGGGGGTAAAATCCAAAAAGTGAGCGACCACAATGGTTGTTTATTATATTTTTATCTATTGTGTTTGCCCCTGATTGTTGAATGTGAATTCTTTCAGCTCTCTTGAGACCAAAGTTACTTTCCTTCTTACCTTCAATATTATCACTCTTATGTTTAGTTTCCAGATAATTAATAATGGAACTATTACTTGAAACTGACTGATGGCATTAACTGTCATCAGTGATATAATAAAAAAAAAAAAAAGAAACAATGCAGTGGTATGGAAATATTCCGGGTCGTTACATTAAACAGCTCCTTTTTTCTTTTATTCGATCAGGAGCTGAACGTGTGTCTTCACTGGGCGGCTTATGCAGGCAGTGTAGATATAGCAGAGATGGTGCTGAACGCAGGCTGCTCCCTCGCCTCGGTTAACATCCACGGAGACACACCGCTCCACATCGCAGCCAGAGAAGGCTACTTGGACTGTGTTACGTGAGTCAATCTCATTCTTTAACTAGAGTCTCGATTAAGCTAGAAGTCCAAGTGCGCAGTCATCTCTGGTTTTCCTTATGCTTCACCATAATTCAATTGGTTGCTTTAATTTTGTCTGTTTTAATAAAAAACAACAACACAAAAACAATTTAAAAAAAAAAAAAAAAAAAAAAAGAAACATGGTTTGGTAATGAGCATCCTCTCTTTTCTTTCTGCAGATTATTCCTGTCCAGAGGTGCAGATATCGATATCATGAACAGGGAAGGAGACACGCCTCTCACCCTTGCGCGAGCCGACACGCCGGTGTGGGTTTCGCTCCAGATCAACAGAAAGCTGCGAAGGGGAGTAACCAATCGTTTGCTTCGGACGGAAAGAATCATCTGCAGGTAGATTTTTACGATTTTTCAGTTGTTTAATTTTTCTTTAAACTTTTCATCTTGTCTCAGATAACATCGTTCATTGTGTTTCAGTGATATTGCGCAGGGCTACGAGAACGTACCGATTCCCTGTGTGAATGCAGTTGATGATGAGGGTTGCCCTTCAGATTACAAATATGTTTCAGAAAACTGTGAAACTTCAGCAATGAACATAGACCGGAATATCACACACTTACAGGTAATTTAGTTTAGTTTGGGATTCACATCTCACCAGCAACACAGTAGAGCCGTGTATCTGATTCGTTTCATTTTTCTGTCTTTAGCACTGCAGCTGCACCGATGACTGCTCATCTAGTAACTGCCTCTGTGGACAGCTCAGCATCCGCTGCTGGTATGACAAGGTAAAGAGCTGTTTTAAAAGCTGTGGGTTTGGAATAACATCTTCGGAAAAGTTGCAGAGTTGCATTTAAGGAAGCAATATCAGTTGCTTAGACTCCTTAATGCTAACATCCTTTAATTAAATTCTGAGAGTAGAAGCAAAGTCATTCAGCAACTGAGTAGATTAAAGGGGTTTTTGTTATTTAGTTTAGTTTCCCACATTCAATTCAGACAACAAAACAGCTGGGCCAATGGCCAGAACTTAATGTCATCTAGTCTCAGATTGTTTCACCTCTTTCTGTCCCCAGGACCAACGACTGCTTCAGGAGTTCAACAAGATTGAACCTCCGCTCATATTTGAATGCAACATGGCTTGTTCTTGTCATAGAACATGCAAGAATAGGGTCGTCCAAGCAGGAATCAAGTGAGTACGAAACATCACAAATCCACTATGTCTTACCAAATTACTTTTCCTTTGAGCTCAAAGGCAGCAACACATCATTATTTCTCTGAGCAACAGTCACCTGTTTTCATTATGCTTTATCAGAGGTTTAAAAAAAAAAGATTTTCTCAGGCCATTAACAATAAATGATTATCCATCTTTCAACATGCTGATGCAAGCAGCAAGGACAGGACACTAATTAATAATCAATCTGAAGCTGAATTGGTTGTAGGAGAAGAGCGTCCCTGGTGAAAGGGAGCCACATGTTGCCATCAGGTCCAGTTTTATAATTGACCAGTGTCCTTGGCAACCACATTTTTAACCTCATTATTCCTTTTTAACCCTTCAGAGTTCGCCTACAGCTCTACAGGACAGAGAAGATGGGCTGGGGAGTTCGAGCTCTGCAGGACATTCCCCAGGGGAGCTTCATCTGCGAGTATGACTAATCTGTCTTCAATCAGACAAGGCTGGTTTTTATTTAAAAACTAAGAACTTATAAACTTTTATATTCATCATGTGTGCATGTAGATACGTTGGGGAGCTGATCTCTGATGCAGAAGCAGATGTTAGAGAAGACGACTCCTACCTGTTTGATCTGGACAATAAGGTGAACCTTTAGGAAATGGGGAGACAACTGTGATGGAAAACAGAGAGGGAGACTGTTTAATGTGACTAAATCATAAATCTGACATCTTGTTGTGTTTTTAAAATGTTCCATCGGCATATATTAACTTATGGGGGTTGATGATGAGCATTTTCTCTAAATAGTCTTTTTTTTTTTTTTTTTTTTAACCATTTTTATTTTCTTCAAAGGATGGGGAAGTGTACTGCATTGATGCCCGTTACTATGGCAACATCAGCCGATTTATCAACCACCTTTGTGACCCAAACCTCATCCCAGTGCGGGTGTTCATGCTGCATCAGGACCTGCGGTTTCCCCGCATTGCTTTCTTCAGCTCCAGGGATATCCTCAGTGGACAAGAGCTGGGGTGAGAAGCTGAGTTGATAATCTGTTATTTCTTTTTTTCATCTTCCCATCTGCATTTAACTTGTCCATCACGTGCACTTTTCTAGGGTTTGTTCAACCAGAATTTCCTTTCACACTGACTTAATGTGTAGTGTTGTCTAATCTTTATTCTTGTCGTCAGGTTCGACTATGGAGATCGGTTTTGGGACATTAAGAGCAAGTATTTCACCTGTCAGTGTGGATCAGAGAAATGCAAACACTCGGCTGAGGCCATCGCCTTGGAACAGAGCAGGCTGGCTCGACTGGAGGCCTGCTCAGAATCGGGAGCCGATTGTGGGATGACCTTGTTAGGAAACTCTTAAAACACTTAACCATGGAGCCTTTGGATAAACCTCTTCGGTTTTAAAGGCACACACCATCAATGAAAATGTGGGGATATCTTATATCAGTTTGCACGGTGCTGTCTTTTCTTCCTGTTTGACTTCTTGAAATCTTTTCTGAAATCTTGTTACTCGAAACTGTCACTTTATCATTTCCACAGTAACCAGGACTTTTAGATTTTATAAAGCTGTTATTGAGGGAAACAGGAAAACATGTGATTGTATGTACAGTCATTTTACTGTATCTTACAAAGTCCTTAAGCTTTGACATGAAGATTATCTGCTAGGACTCTGCCTTCATATTTCAACCAAACAGGTATTCAATTAATATTTTCTTACTTTTTCATTGTCGTGCCAACATCACAAAGCAGTTTGGCCCAGGACCAGTAATAGATCCAACCTAAGCCCCTGCTGGATTCATTTGAGACCTGTATTACTGTAATGTTTACTTATTTGTCCTTGTATTTTATTTTTTTTTATACATATTGTGTCTTTTGTCACTTGTAGTGTAATAAAATGACTCATGAGTTGATCTTTGGTCTCTGGCATTAATATAAATACTGAATTAATTTATGACCCACAACATGTTCTGTGACACAGGTTTGCAATGTGGGAAACAATTAAGTACCCTTACACTTTCAGTGTCTATTAAATTTTAATAATTTTCTATATACTTTGTTACTTGTTTGATTTGTGTGGTTTCAAGGCTGTAATTTAAAAAAAAAAAAAAACTGACCATTCAGCAGGGGGCATGTAGGGCTTCAAATAAACTTTGTGTAAAGAAAATACATTTCTGCCCAGACTGGCAAAAGAGACTACATTTAGGATAAGATGTCTCACTCTTTTTCTGTTTGTATCCTTATTTGCATTTGACACAATGGGAAGGAACCAGCCTTTTACTGGCAAAAATAGTTAATGATATCTATTTAAAAGCAACTTAAAAGCATTTTTTAAAGTGTCAGAAGTTAAAAGAGATGATTTACGACAGTTATATTTTTTAGGCTCCCTCTTTATCTAAAGACAAGCTATCCCATTCTTTGAATGACATGGCAAGTTATGTTTCAAAACAAATTATTTAACAGATTTCTCACTTTTATTTTGTGTTTCCACATCTCAGTTGTGGATCAGAGGAACTAAGCATCAAACCATTAACCCGCTGATATTTATCCATGTACTATACCTCCTGAAGCACAACCCTGTATTAAAGAAGAGCGTTGCTCTGCTTAATTCATCAAATATATTTATACCAGATAAACTCAGAATATTCCTGAAACTTTTTAACAAAATAAATTCTGAATCAATGAGAATAGAAGGTAAGTCACACAACTGTACCTATGTATTAAGCTGTTGGGCGCTTGTCCTTTTCTAAAATCACTGATTTAAAGTAAAAATTATAATCGACTGATATATATTTTTTTTCCTGTGAGTTATTTAGATCATTTGGTGATTTTCGCATGATCAGTTATTAAGAGTGAAACATCTGTCTCTTAAACAATCTTTGGTCCGCGCAGGTAAGCGTCTATTAACAGGTGCGCTCGTGACGTCACCGCATAGTAACAGGTGCCAGGAAGGAAAAGATTTCCTCACTTAGTTATTATGTCTCTTCGTACGCAACAGGACGCGTTTTAACGGATTGTAGATATTAATTTACAAAGTTTTAAGCTCACTTTTAGCAGTGAGAGTTACTTCAGGAGGAACATGGGTAAAAAACAAGACGAGGAGAGCTCCGACCCCAAATACGGTGAGTTGTTTTTCACCGTTCATTTTCCCCTGTGGACCCTCCTACGGGTACCCGCTGGTTAATTATGGATAAGATAAGCTATCAATATCTATAGCTATTTATATTTCTTATATGATGATAGATTTGGCATTAAAACATACTGCAATAGTTGATGTAAATGGTTGATTAAAAGTCAGCCATCAGCTTTTGATGGCTACATTGAAAACTTCTGAAAAAGCCAGAAATTTTGCTTCAGTGATGGGACTCATACCTGAATTTTAGCTGTCATGTTTAGGACAATGTCTTTAATGCGTAAAATAACATAACTGCAGTCATCAGATCTTTACACTGGCTTCCTGTCTGTCAAAGAACTGACTTGAAAATCCTGCTGTTATTTTATAAAGCTCTGAATAGCCAAGGACCAAAATGCATTCAGGATCTTCTGGTTTGTTATGAATCATCCAGATCCCTCAGGTCAGCAGGAGCAGGTCGACCTGCTGCACCCAGAGTTAAAAACCAAACCTGGAGATGCAGAGTTCAGTTTTGATGCTCCTCACTGTAATGCTTTAATGTTTTTATGTAAAGCACTTTGAATCGTCCTGAAAATAAAATGTGCTATACAAATAAACTTACCTTGCCATGTAATTATATAATTTTCCCTGTCAATGTTCTCTCCTGGCTTGACCTTGCTTATTAGCAAAGTAAACTTCACATAAAGGCAATACTCAAGCTGAATATTATATTTCATTTTTATGAGTTATTTGATAAATGTGTGATTTTAATATACAAAATGTTAAAATAAAGTAATTAATAAAGGTTTTAACCGAGATAAACGTGAGTGTTGGCTCTGTACTCCGGCTATAGTCTAATAAGCAAGTTATTAAATGACTTTACAGCATTATAAAGAGTAGAAATATGTCATTTCTCAACAGCAGATGGAAAAACCAAACAAAACAAAAAAACAGCAAATCCAATGTATTTGAATTATTGGTGAATTAATGTATTTTCAACTTAAAGTTTAGTACTTGTGTTAGAACTTATAAACTTTTATATTCATCATGTGTGCATGTAGATACGTTGGGGATAGTTAGAATAGTTAAACATCTGATAGTCTTTACACTCAAAATTAGGTGCCGTCAAAGACAAGCACTACCCAAGTAAATGTCGCAGGGATAGTTTTAAGTTTGATTTGAACTATTTTGTGTGAATCTTTTTTTTAATATAGAAATGTTATTGTATGAAGAAATGCCTCACTACTGCAGAGCTTCTCGCTTCAACTTCTTTTTTCACACACCGCGGACGGCATAGAGGCTCACTTGATTTGCCTCACCAACAGGAAAGCATGTTGCATTAAAAAGTTTCCTGTTTTCACAATATCAACACACAGAAGGTTTAATTTTTAAGCAAAGGAAGCTGCACAGTTACAGAAGGTAACTGGTATGAACCTTCTGAGCCTTTCTGTGTTTAGTCCACATGCTCTCCCCATGCATGTGTGGGTCCTCTCCAGGTATTCTGGCTTCTTTTTACAGTCCAAAAACTGTGATGAAATACATTAAACACACCTGAGGTTGAAGCCACAAGTGACATCATCATCATCACAATATACATGATGTTGCAGTCGTTTGATTTCCTAATATTAAGCAGCCCTGCTTGATTATCTAAACTCAGAGTTGGGAATAATATACCGTCCAAGCCGACTATGCTGTCATTCCAGATTCTTTTAAGAAAGAAAATAAATAATAATAGGCAAACAAGAACAAAATATAATGGTAGGATTTGCTGATAGAACAGTTGACAACATTGCATTTAGTTGAAGTTTTCTCATGCAAACTCCACTTTCCAACAAAGGTTTGTTACTTTGATGGGTGCAAGTCATGTTTTGAACCATGTTGGATTTTGAAGTTTGGCCCGATGATAGTCAGTGGAAATCTAGTTGATTTTTTTCTTTTTTAGGTGATTTTAAATCTAATAATTTCTATACATGAAGTGTAACTACTGCAGTTGTGAGGCAAGTCCGTCACTGATTATTAAACAAGCTCAAATGTGTGGGAAGGTAATACTTAGGATTTTTTTCTGTTTTACACAACTACAAGTTGCATTTAAATGAACTAGTATGACTTGTTATGATTAAAATTAGGGCTGTGACGATACGCTTTTTTCCCAATTCGAATCCGATTTTTTGGGTGCCGATTCGATTTAGATTGTTATTCTCACAATTCTTTGATATTGCTGATTTTTGTAGATTAAAAACAAAATAAATGTATAAAACTTATTCATTTTCTCATCATTTTTCTTGATTTCAATTAGAAAAAAACAACACAGCAGCCAGATCATCATTCTGCTGCTATAATGCCCAGGAAGACAAGTAAAAAGATCAATAAAAACAATAAAAATGACAAAAACTTTATAATGGATTTTTTTTATATGTTTGAAGAAAAAAAATAGATTTTTTCACAAAAAATTGATTTTAAAGTTGTGAAGCAAAAAATTTCCGATTTTCGATTCGATTTTCCCACTCCTAATAAAAATTATGTGAATAAATAAACTCTACAAGGACTTTACCTTTTCCAACTGCATGAGCTGTTCACCTGTGTGTGACACACTCCTACTATGTTTGCTGTGACTGTCTCCATTATTGTCACAGGTATCTTGTCATAACCAGAAGGAACATTACTGTAAATATCATGTGTTAATGTAGAAGCATGTTGGTTATGCTTAAATGAGGCATTTGAAGGTCTGGTGAAAGTTACAGGAAGTGACAGGACAAAGAACAGAGAAAGAAGTTCTTTTCTAAATTTGTTTTGTAGAAAACCAGTATACAATATTGAAATGAAAGTTTTGGTTTCTGCAGAAACTTTCCTCACCTGCATGTGCTAAGTTGGTTTATTTGACCTTTTCTGTGTTATACATTCCTGTTTACTCTTTTTAGCACTTGATTTGTTCAGGGACTTGCAGGTCTGTTGACACTCAGGGAGGTCACACTAAGCTGCAGTAAACAAACCCTCCCTTGAGGTCTATGCCAAATTGGATTTTATTTCTCTTCAATTATCTTAGAAAAACATCAAGGATCCGGGCAGTTTAAGTGTCAGACCCGGCACTTATATACACACAGTATTGTTACCATGACTGAGAATCAGCTTTCAACACAAGGCCTTGTATGTAAATTTGTATTCTTCCTGAATGTGTGTTAAAGTTGGACACATGCTTTAGGTATGAATAAGGAAATGCTTTTCAGTTTTAAATAAACTTCCTCATTCATTTATTCAGCAATGGGCATTTTTCTTCTAAAAGAGCTGCTTTTTTTCTTTTGTTGGAAGCAGTCAACCTGTTTTCTGCGGGGAAAGTTTAGACAGTTTCTGTTAAAAATAAGCGACTCATCAGAGGTTCCTGCTGGAAATCATTTACTAAGAAATCTGTCAAAGCTGTTTGTGGCAAAGACAACTTGTTAAAATGTAACTCAGTAAATTAGGTAACATATAAATCTAAAAAACTACATGAGTTTCAGCTTAAAATAATCTTTCTCTTTGATATCGGCTTGTCATGAATCTGTAATATGTATTTATTCACTTTCAATATGTTTTCCAGCTGTCTGGTGGCAAACAGATTTACATTTTCACACATGCCATCGATTTTGGAAACAGGAATTTAATTCTGTATTCAACATGAAAATGGAAAAAAAACTTAATTCATCCTCAAAGGGAAATTATAAGATAGATGAACAATAAGTTAGGATGTACTCTTATGTTTCAGTTATATCTACATATTTTCATAGATGAGAAATGTTGTCATTTCCTTTATCACATAGGAAATTCAACTCAACATTCATGAACAAGTTAAAGTTTGGACACGCCTACCTGTTATAAATGAGTAGATGCATCCAAACCTTTGCCTGGGTCTGTATTTAGTATTGTTCTGATTATCAGGTAAAAATTGTTATGAAATATTTTTTAGTTAAAGCACGGGTGTCCAAAGTCTGTCCTTGTGGACTGCCGTCCTGCAGGTTTTCCATATATTCCTGTTCCAACACACCTGCTTCCTCTTAAATGGGTCCAACAGCCAATGAAGTTCTGCATGATGAGTTGGAGCAGGGATACATGGAAAACCTGCAGGATTCTGGCATTCAAGGACCAGAGCGGCACCCCTGAGTTAAGGGTTACGTAGAAAGTTTTGGATGACTACGGATGGGTAAATGATTACTAAAAGTCAGTCTTTTGATGATAAAAAGATCTTTTTAGGAAGAAACATTCTATATGTTTTATTTATATTTCAATATAATTATGACCAGTTTATTGAGTTGTCATCTTGTCTTTTAGACACGGTGAGGGTGGTGTGGTTTGATCATAAGCCACGCAGCCTGACCAGCATTTATTCCAGTTTGTCAACCTTAGTCCTCCAGTCAGGTGATCAGTGAGTTTGGAAAACATCTCCACTGTGCACGGGTTATATGTGTTTCTTAAGTTGTCTGCGATATCTGAAATTGAACACCAACTTCCTCCTCCGTGTCACTCCTCATAATTCAAGGTCATGTAATGAATTTTTCTGACTGTCGTAACCGCATACTTTCCAAATCAAAGCTGTAAACGTGTTCTGCAGTTACTCATGTACGAGGTTTACAGGTTTAAAGCTTCCCTCCCAGTTTTTTTTTTATTTTTTATGAGAGTGCAAAAGATACAGCTTCTTGTACCTGTGTGGCACAGACGCAGTGTCACAGGGAGAAATTTTCCATGTCATTGTTTACTCTAAACACAGCTGTAGATCTGTAACATGAGACATATTACTAAACAAAGAAAGAAGCTGGTGAAAAGGTTTATAAACCTGTTGAAACCTTGAAAACCTTTTGCAAACCTCCACAGATGGTTTACAGAACAGATAGCTAGCTGTTCTGATAAAATCACTTTGACTGTCCATTGACATCCAAACGAGCTGTTCAGTTTGAATGATAAGGTATAAATTTATAATTGGACCTTGACAATAGAAGAATCTGAAATTAAAGATGCTGGAAATTTAACTGCCTTATTTTATGTTGAAGTAACTCCAGATCACACATTTTCCCTTTTGTTTCAAGTGTTTTAATTACTAATATTCTGAATGTGTGTGGTTAGACTTTTGGTACTGCGCTTGTCAGTTTAGAGCCATGTGAACACACGTGAAGGCACATCCTGTTTTATTATTTGCATCCTATTTAAAGCCTGGCAGGCTTGTGTCTTTACAGGGTTGATGCTGTCTGCATTTTGTGCTATTCAGATAACTCTCAATGGCATTAGATTTGGTCAAACTGCAATGAGAAATGATTGTTGCTGTTTAGCTTCCTGGTATTATTCCTCCCTTTAGATCCAAGTGATTATCACAACATACAGAATTTGATTGTGTCTGCTTGTTTTGTGTCAGTCCAGTTTCTAAAACTTTGTAAGTTCTCCCTACAACCTGTAAAAATAAGTGCATGTTTTTCTACTCAAATGTTATTTAAATGATGGCTATATTTGTTTATTTGTAGGGATGACTTTACTCCCCGTGTTTTTCCTGCCTAACAGGATAATGCAGCACAAGCCTCAAGAACCTGACTGTCATGTATAAGAAGGAATTTTTCAAATGAGATTTCCTTAAACAACATATGAGCCTTTGTTCACTTTAACCCATTTAATGCTTGTGACTCTGGAAACTTTACCCTGAATTCAAATGGCATTCAAATAAGTCTCATTTACATGTGTCAGTGCTGTATTTCAGCAGTTTTTTTTTTTTTTTTTTACTCTTTATGGTTGCATATACAGAGACTAACAAGGCCTAAATACTATTTATTCTGTATGTAGAGCAGAAATATGACACCCCTTTGGATTCATTGTCCTCACTGAGTTTTTCATTATGTTCCAGGAAGCAGTGATGACACATTTCTTCCTGTAATACCTCTTCCTCTGTGTAGTAATCATACCGTAAAACTGCTAGAGACCAAACTATATATACATATATAAAATCTTCTCCCATGTCTCTAAAAGCTTTTTTTTTTCCTATTATCTTGCATTGTAATTCATTAACTCTGCGAAGAGGATGCGAGGAAATACAACAGCAGTAACGCCTTGTTATAACTGGAACAAAAAAGTCCACATAACTACAATGACTAATTCTGGGATGAATTAACTAAAGAAAAATAAAACATTAGATCCAAATAATTGATATTAAAAGTTTACATTTCAAACAATAATCTGTTTAGTTGGAACAGATCTTCCTCCATTGTAGACAAATACAGAAGCGCACATACAGGACAGTTTTCACTTCTGTGCTGTTTATAAAAAGGCAGTTAAACTACTGTTAATAAAAATCTGGCCATGAGCAGTGATGTGGCTGATTAATGTTAAATGACTTTTCTTTTTCCTCCAGGAGACCCTGTTCAGTTTGACCCAACCTTCAATGGACCCATAAAGAAAAGGTAAACCTGAAACAAACTAACCAACAAAACAGATAAAACCCCTTAAAACAACAAGACTAAATCCTCCATCCAGCTGCTTCATCTGTCAACTAAAGGAAGCACATCATCCACATAGAAACGTTTGCTCCGAGCTCAGACTGTCCGGTCACATTTTGTTCTTTCTCTTTGTCCCACAGAGGGTGCACTGATATAATCTGCTGTGTTCTGTTTTTGGTCGTCATCCTCGGCTACATAGTGGTAGGAATTTTAGGTAAGAGAAACCACACAGCACCAACAGACTTGTAAGCCCGTTGTTATCACTGACTGCATCGTCTAAAGTGCTTGTTTTCCTGGTTACCTGCATGATCCACTTCTGTGTAGAAAAAGTAAGTATGTGTTGATACTAAGTGGGAGGATAAAAATTTGTGGATTTACCCACAGACATATATTGGAGTGTTACAACATATTCTTGAAATTTACTGGTTTTCTGACATTTACAGTTTAATTTACATTTAAAAAAAAAAAACTCAAGAAAGATAGACTCATGATTAGTGAAAACTGAGTCATTTTGCCTCTTTTTTTTTTTTCTTCTTCTCCCTGATCTGACTTGACACTGCAGTGATCCAAGTCAAATATAAGAGGATTAGTTTATGTGTAATGTTTCTCTTCTTTGGAAATTAAGCCGCCAGTCCTGATTACCCCATCAATATCCAATCTGCAGATATTTATTGCTCCGTCATCAAATTCATTCCAACACTCTGAGCTGTTTCTTGTCTAGAGTCAACAGAACAGCCTGATTACGCGTGCTACGCATGTGTGCTAGCAGCTAGTATGACCCAATTAGTCACTTGGAAGTCATATGAAACCACATATTCATACAAAAAAGTCTGCTGGTTACCATATTGGAAATTTTCTTTAGCATAACCAATATGTTCAACCAGTAGAATACATCAAAGGCAGTGTTAATATGCAGGGATTATTTATGAGGCAGAAAATAATGGTGAATAACTCTTCCTCTCATACGGATGTGCGTTCAGGACCCCTAAGGCCTGTTGTCATTAAACAGCATAGTCCTATAAACTTGATCTTTAGTCTATTAACATCTGAAATAAATGCCATGAGACCTTAGTCTAATGTTCCCTTCTGTTGACTGTCTCTGCCATGGGAAACTTCACCACGGTAACCCAGAAAACAGAACAGCAGCTTGAGGTTAAAGGAACTAAAATGTACTGACTGAAACTCACTGAGTAGATTTGGTGTTTTGACACATTGGGACGTTCACTGCTTAAAACAGTCTGAAATAAACAAAGACAAAAGTATAAAATCTTGACATCTCAGCTGCAGTGACACTGGTAGAAGTTTGTGACCGAAGCAGCTTGCAGTGAAGCAACAGATTTAATCTAAATGGCAGGTTTGCCTTCTTGTGGCAGGTCTGAAATATTTCATAAGGCACCAAGTACAAGGACTTGGTTGATGTTTCAGATATAAAGATGCCTCGTTTTGATAATATCATTGCAGAATCTATTTAAATTTGTTACCAGATTTTAATATCAGACTGCTTCTCTTCTCTTTTTTTTTTTTTTTATTGTTAAAGGCATTTCTAAAGTGTTTTAGAGAAACATTTTCTGATCAGTTCAATTAACCTGATGAGTAGCAGAATAGTGTCACACCACAATCTCCCACATGTTTTTATGAATCAGTCAAATAGCGTAGATACTCTGGTCATAGTCTGGCAGAGAAGAAAAAAACTCGGATCTGGCTCAGATAAGAAAACCCTCATGAAGAAGCACTCTTGTCTGCGTCACTGACTTATAATATATTTTTTTCTGTTTTAATTTGTGATAATTCATTGTGTTTTTTTCCATCAGCTTGGCTCTATGGAGATCCCAGACATGTTCTTTATGCAAGAAATTCCACTGGGTGGTTCTGTGGCATCGGACCAAATAAGTAATTTTATTTCCACTCTCATATTAGTTAACATAAAAATGAACAGATTTTGTAAAGCAAAATTAATCTCACTTTTTTTTTTAATTTCTTCCCCCCCAGAGACCGACCAAACTTGTTCTATTATGATATTCTTAAATGTGCCACATCTGTTAATCCCATGGCTACTGCTCTTAATGGTTTACAGTGTCCAACCACCCAGGTAGGAAAGCTTCCTGATTATGTTCTTACTAACTGTGCTGTACTGGTCCACTGTACTGGGATTAATGGTCTTGATCAACAGGTATGTGTAGAGAAGTGTCCAACTGATTTCTGGGGTGTGGGAATACTGGATTATCTCCCTAATGTGGCCCCAAACACTGTTTTCGACCAAAAAACGTGTGTGCCATCTTTAGACCTTCAAACAACAAGAAAGGTGAGTTACAGTTGTTTTGGTCTTTTTTGGTTTTATTTTTGTTAACGTAAAAGAAAAATGGAAATGGTTAAAGAAATTGCAGCTTAACTTTACAAATAATAGCAGAACACCTTTTTTTTAGACTGTTAAAGAAATTGTGGACCAGGAGCTGTGTCCTTTCTTCTACACTCCCACAACTTCTGGTTGGTAAACATTTTAATTGTACTATTTATTTTAGGTGTTCATTTTATGACGCGTTTAATGGACCCTGTTATCTAAAATATGCCCAAACCTTTCCTGTGTTGTGTCTTTAAACAGGAATAATTGTGATTATTTTCTCTGTTAGTGCTGGGAAGATGTTTGCCGGATATTTCAGCTCTGGGGAAGATCCCTGATTCCTTTTCCAGTATTCCAGGTTTACCCTCCTCAGTCAACGACACAGTCAACCAACTCAAGAATGGCACTGAGTAAGGGTCACGTTTCTGACCTCATTATAAACATCTTATTACTTAACATTTACCTACACATATGAACTAACCCACACTCATACATGTAACCCTTATTCTTTCTCCCTCTCATCACCAGCTCAGGGTCGGTGACTTTGTGAGTTTTTTTGTTTAGCCATAGTGTAGCAGCTGGCTGGTTTCTCTTGTTGCTGTGTCAAAGTCCATGATGCACAGCAGCCTTGGAGACCCCGTGGAATGCTCTCTGGGGACTTTCAGCATTAGACCCTTAATGAGTAGTTTTCTTCCAGCATGTCCCTCTAAGCTGACTGTCTGGGGTTATTTCTCCTCTTGCAGCTTATCTTTTTTTTTTTGTCTTGGTTTAAATGCATAGTGGTTAGAAAATTTAGGTTTTAGAAATAAGATTATTAGCTGCATGATGATCATCTGTAGAACATTTACTCAACCTTTTCTTTATCACTGCATTTCTGTAGCAAAAAAAGAAAATATTGAAATGTTCTCATACTGTTTTTTTTTTCTATAGATTTGTAAGTTTGTCTTTATTTAATTTCCGTGTTTTTGTTATAATTTTTTTTAAATTTCCAATAACACACTTGTTTTGCCTCCTTCAGGGACATCGTGAATAGCTTTAATGCAAAAGATGTTGGTATCCGAATCTTTGAGGACTTTGCAACATCATGGCCATGGATCCTTGTGTGAGTTTTTCTCACTGTGCTTTACTGACACCTGCTGACATAATCAGCAGATTTCAATCTTTACTTTACAACCAGTTATTAGGCATGTTTTTCAGACAACAGTGTCTACATTTTCCATCTATGCTGACATTTTGCCATTTTGAGATAAAACTAGGTATTGCTACCTTCTCTAGATTTGTACTTGAAGTGAATTTTACTTTACAAGAATTCTCTGGCTTGTTTTAAACTAAAATTAGCAAGTGACTGTGTACAATTTAAGGCTAAAATATCAATGAAAAACTGTAGATGTATTCTAGATTTTAATGGAAAATGTTACATCCACAGATGTTCACACATTTTCTGAGTCATGAAAGCCAAGGTCCCCGTTTGCCATCACAGCAGTCTAGTGGATCTTACAGTTTCCCACAAGTTATATGTACGTTCCACCACTGACCTTCTGAAATGAAAATATAAAAACACACTGGGGTGGCTAGAGGATTCATAAGCACTAAAATGGTGAATCATACTTCTTGCATAACTACTCAGATAATTAGTTATGTCACTCTAATCATTTGTTGTTTTTGTTAATAACTTGGAACATGTATATTTTGATCAGTGATATTATGTTTTAAAAGGAGCAGCACAAACTGTGTAGCTTGTAAGCTACCTTATACCAGTCCAAAAATACGCAAACTATTTATTTACATTTTAGCAGAAATAAAATGATGGTAACAATTTAGACCAGCAGGTGGTGTAGTTGCAAAGCTGAATAATATTCAACCTGAACTACAGCAGTGAGACAAATATGCTTTTACCATCATAAAATGAATTGTTTTGTACATTAAAAGCCTGAAACTAAAATTCGGTGCAAACAACTACATTTCTCACTTGAGTTGGGAGTCTTGTTACTCATGAATTGCAAAGCTAAAGCTTTTCTTCATGACAGGATTGTAGTTTACCTCATCACTAGCCAAGATCTGTAAAAAAGGATCAAGTTGAAGTTTTTTCCAGGTGCAGCAAAAATGGGACACACAGTAGGCCAGAGTGAGCTAGTTTGGAAGGTTATCATATAGAATAATTAGAACTGTCTTTTGACCTTTTGCTATTTGCCACCACCAGTGTGTTCAGGCCTTCAAATTAAAATAAATGTTTTAAAGACAGAGCTGTTAAACTAAATTGTTCATCATCGCTGCCATCCACAGATATTGCACAATACTTAAAAAACTTCATATTCCTTACAATTCAATATTTGTGCTTTGTTATTGTGTAATATCCTTTTTGACTGGACCTTCCTACTCCTGTCTGTCTCTGATCTCAGTGGTCTGCTAATAGCCATGCTGGTCAGTATGCTGTTCCTGCTGCTGCTAAGGTTCACTGCTCCAGTCATGGTGTGGGTGCTCATCTTAGGAGTCTTGGGTGCCGGAGCGTACGGTAAAAACTAGCATAATTTTTTTTTCTGTGTAATAGTTGTATTTGTTTTTTTTTTTCTCTCTGTGAAACTTGAAATAAAGAAATTAAATATTTTTGTAAATTGAATTTAAAATGTTCAATGTATGTGTAATTAAGTCACACAGAGACACATAAAGGAGGAATCATTCTGACTTTCAGAAATAAAACACAATTCTGTCTCAATATAAAAATCAAGGACTCTTATCTCCTGATAGCAAAATGTTATGATCTGTTTTTAACATAGATATAATTTTGTTATTTTTGTTCATTTTTGCCTAATTTTTATTTTTTAAATTTTTTTAAAATCTATTTATCCGTTGCTTATTTCTCATTACAGGGATATGGCACTGCTATTGGGAGTACGATAACCACAAACGAAATTCTGCTAGCATCTCTGATATCGGTTTCACAACAAACTTAAATGTTTACCTGCAAGTCCAAGAGACCTGGCTGGCTTTCTGTAAGTCTGATTTAAATGTGTTTGATCTTATTTTACTAAATCAAGTGTGCTTGTGTCCCTTACACATAGAGTATTAATCACTTTTAGTTGATCCTTTTAGTGTTTTTAGAATCCCTGCTTTTTGCACAACCAAATATGAGAGAGTATGAAAAAGAGGTCTGTATCATGTAAATGAACGCCTCCTTCTTTATACATGTTTAAAATGTGAAAACTCAAGTTTTCATCAAGCAAGGACTGGTATAGAACAAATGAAAATGATGATTAATCTTGAGCCACCTGTGCTGAAACATCATATGAAAATGGATACAAACCTAATCGCTGCTATGCAGGAGCAGCAGTCATTTTTACATCTTTTTAAACCAATGACATTCTAAAATACTGCTTATTAAGTTTCCTCAGTTTTAACATGTAAGTCGATGTTTGCACAGTTTGACTGAGTATAATCTGCAGAGGAATGTGTAGCGTGATTTTTCCCTGTCACATTGTTGTCATACTTTTCCTCAGTGATCCTTTTATCTGTGGCGGAGGCAATCATTCTTCTGACCATCATCTTCCTCCGAACCAGAATCCTCATAGCCATCGCTCTCATTCAGGAGTCCAGCAAGTGAGTTTTATCATAACAATAACTAGTATTTCACAACACCAACTCACTTTAGATCATGGAAACTAAGATAGAGCATAATAGTTTAAATTGGCCGTTTTATTTTTGAGGGGAGATTGTTTTGGGTATATTTGTATTTCTTTTTTTGTATGAAGTAAAACCAACAAGTAAAAATGTTTTTACCATTTAGATAATTGTTATTTAATTTGTTTATAAAGTGTGACTTTACCATGGCATGTGTGTGACATACTCCAGAGCAATTGGTCACATGATGTCCACACTGCTGTATCCTCTGATCACCTTCATCCTCCTGGTGGTGTGTGTCGCATACTGGGCTGCTACTGCTTTGTATCCTTAAGTTACACTGTGGATTATTAACTGGATACCATAATGCATAATGAACATATAAAACTTTACAATGCAATGATCTGTATTCTTCATAGTATTAGTTTTTCCTCTCAAACTGATGCATTTTAGATATTTGGCCACTTCAGGTGCACCGGTCTACAAAGTAGTGGCGCTGAACTCCACAGCAAGTGGATGCGAGAGCGTTAATGGCTCTGTGAGCTGTGACCCTGAGGTGAGTGGGGGGAAATGCAAACCCGTGGATAAACATTTTTCAGTCAGTAAAAAATTGTCACATTTTAAGCTTAGTTGCAGGCAATTAAAAAATAATAAGCTTTAAAGGCAGCTGTTGGTTTAGCCATCATAGCAGCTTACTGGAAGCCACACTGTATGACAGACATGTCATATACTTGACGAGGGTTTAATGTTTGATTTTAGCATACTATGTGCTAAAATCAAAACAAGCTTCAGCTGAGGAGCAACACATGAAAATAAAGTGTGTTTGATGAGCTACAGACTATTTACTATAATGCATATTGATATGTTTACTGGTTTCCTACTGACTTTGAGGTTGGAACTGATTAGCTTGTTTTCACACTTTCTTGACGTACTATGAGCCAAATGTAGCAGACACGACTTCCGCTGCATCTCAAAGTTACTTTTTTAAGTTCCATGCATCATATTGAGCTCAATTTGCTTCCACATAAGCTCTAGATCTATTTTAGGCTTTCCGCAATAATGCTATCGTAGAGTTGATTCACTCTATTCTACATTTCTGGTGGTTGGTTAGGAGATATGGGTCATAGCAGCAGTTGCAATACAGTGATATAAAGTGAGTTAATAGCAGTCGGGTACATCTAATTCCACAGGATGTCTCTCATTTAACAACACTTTACTTTCTGCCATCTCCTCTGCTCAGAACTTTAACTCGTCCAGTTATCCAACCTGCCCCTCAGCCAGCTGCATCTTCATCAATTACAACGACGAGGGTCTGTTTCAGAAAAACCTCTTCAACCTGCAGATCTACAACGCCATTGCTTTTCTCTGGTGTGCCAACTTTGTCATTGCTCTGGGACAGTGTACACTGGCGGGGGCATTTGCCTCCTACTACTGGGCCTTCACCAAACCCGATGATATCCCCATGTTTCCTTTGTGTAGCAGCTTTTTGCGTGCACTCAGGTACATCAGTGAGATGCAATCATGTCTGATTCATTAAGGTTAATGGAGAAAATCTAAATGCAGGAGAAGGGTTTGCTTTAAAAAAAACCATGGATTTATATTTATGTATTTTCTCTTTTTCACATTTAAGAGATGATTTGTTGTTATTTACATGTTTAGCCTGGAAGTCAGAAAGTCGCTGGCTCTTTCAGTGACTACCCTTTCAACTCCCTCTCTTAGAGGGTGCATTAGAGTTACAGAAAGCTTCTATAAGGCAAATAGCTGTGAGATCTTTTTGAAAGGAAAACCAGTAGCTTTCGTCTCTATATATAAATGATTAGCTGTAAACACTGTTTACCAAACTGTGCTCTGACAATATACATTACAATGAATTCTCTGGGTCTAAACTGAAGCGTGTGTCAGAATAAGCTTTATTCCTCTGTAAGTTCCGTTTTCGGTGAAGCTGAAAGGAAACATGATTTTTTTTTTTTTTTTCCAATTGTAGATATCATGTCGGCTCATTAGCATTTGGTGCTTTGATCCTGACCCTGGTTCAGATTGTGAGGATTATTCTGGAGTACATTGACCACAAAACAAGATGTAAGGCTGATGTACAAGATTTTTTGCATTACCTGGTGATTTTGCTGCACAAACTGATTTATTTCAGAACATCATGGCAAAACTTTTTCAGACATGAACAAATTAACAATATGGATTATTTTCACTTTCTTGTACCCAGCGGCGCAGAATGCTGTCGCCCGTTTCATACTGTGCTGCATGAAGTGTTGCTTGTGGTGTTTGGAGAAGTTCATCAAATTCCTCAACAGGAATGCTTACATAATGGTCAGCACAACATTCTTCTGTACAATTTCTTGTTTTTGTTTGTTTTTAACGACACAAAGATGAACATGATTCAGGTTAGAAAACATGTTTTGCTGTAAACATTCACCACACACGAACTGTTCTCTATCAGCACATGATTAGTAGAGTTTTACTCTGACTAAACTCTGACCTATTTCAGTACATTGTGTTGACGTTTGTGGTAACCTTGTTTTCTTCTCAGATTGCTATTTATGGGAAGAACTTCTGCGTGTCAGCCAAAAATGCTTTCAAGTTGCTCATGAGAAACATAATAAGGTTAGTGCTCCAGTCGCTCTAACATTCTACACCAAATGAGTCGTGACCTGTCCACATGCTGAATAAATCTGCATTCATATGAGAGATGCTCAGAACAGTGTCGTGTTGCTCTAACCTGCAGGGTTGTGGTGCTCGATAAAGTGACTGATGTGCTGCTTTTCTTTGGGAAGCTCCTGGTGGTAGGAGGAGTAGGTGAGGATGACGCCTTGCATCAAACAAAACTGATCTGCATATCCGGTAAAACGCATAAAACAGGTTGAGACTAAACGTACAGAATGGCAGTATTTTGTTAGGATATGAAGCATATCCAAACCTGGATTGATGATTGATATATTTTCACCTTTTAAAGCAGAGAACATCATTTTTCTGCTCTAAAAGTAAATGGAATCAAATTAGCATAGAAGTTGTCACTGTGAGCGCCCCTTTACCCATCACTTACGTTATTTGATCTGTTGGTTATCCATTTATTAATGAATTATTTATCAGAGCAGTTTTTAATTTGATTGAATGGTAATTAGAATCAGCAGATCATGTCACAGTTTCTCTGACAGCTGGCTGTGTGGGAACGGCAGAGTAGTAAAAATGCAATATAAAAAACAAAGCAAATGAATAAAACCAGAATTTGTTAAAGTATTAAAAAAGATAGGAGACCTCATGGTTCTGTTTTAATTTTTTTCAGGTGTTTTGTCCTTCTTCTTCTTCTCTGGACGCATTTTGCTTCCTGGCACCACTTTCCGCTCTGAAGCCCTCAACTACTACTGGATGCCCATTATTGTAAGCTACCTAATGCTCTTTGTGTGGTTTTTATTCTTTATTTTACAAAACCTTTTTTCCTTCCCCGGTCTGTGTGGCTGTAGACGGTGGTGTTTGGTAGCTACCTCATAGCTCATGGATTCTTCAGCGTATACAACATGTGTGTCGACACACTCTTCCTCTGTTTCTGTGAGTACACATCTATACTTTGAATGCCGTAAACCCACATTTAGGTTTCAACAGTTTTTCCACATGAGCAAGAACTACATTTATTCTTTCTTTTTGTCCATGAAATTAAATAAATAAAAAACCTAACTGAATGCTACTATAATGAACAAACACACTTATGTTTCTTCACTTGGTGCGCACTCAGTGGAGGACTTGGAGCGCAACGATGGATCACTGCAGAAGCCGTACTTCATGTCCACAAACCTCATGAAGATCCTCAACAAATCCAACAAGGGTAGAAAAAAGGACTGAAGGTCATGAAACGCCCACGTTAGATTTTCACAATGTCTTTATTTTAACTTTGTCTTCCTTTAACTTGCACTCGCGTCTGTTTTCTAATCTGTTTACTGGTTTGCTAATTTTGCACTTTTAAAATGATTTTTTTTTTTACCGTTTAAACTGTATAAATGAAAGGAGTCAATGATTGCAGGTGTTTTAAATGTTGCCATTCTGGAGATCAATATTTCTGCTTCACATAGATTACTTTTGTCCAGTTTAGCTACTGAAAAATGTGACTTAGGTTTTTGTGATTTCCTCGATGAAACCAAAAAAAAAAAATCGCACCATATATTTAGATATTTGTACAAATGTTTTCTAAAATATTCTATGTATGTTGATTGTATCAAATTGTGAATAAAACTGTAAATATGACTTATGACGGAGTAAAGCTTGTTTAAATGGTCTTTTTAGTCTTGAAGACGGATCAACTTCTTAATAAAAACTTTTATTAGGTGCTATGTCACCTGATCACAAATTTAAGCTACTTTGTGGGTGAATTAGTATTTTTCATTTTAATGGAGTCTCCTTAAAATAACACACGGAAAGGTTGTTGTTTTAATGTAGACCATTAGCTTTTGATCAATATCAATGTTTAGTCTGTCAAAAATCTTGCAAATTGTGGCTTCCATCATTTAAGTGTCACGTTTGCCCCCAATGCAAAGTGAAGCTTTAACAGACATAAATCCAAGACACAACAAGCCCCAACAAACACTCCATCCATCCCACAGAACTTCTACGTTTCTTCTCTGACCCTGGTGTGAATATTCAAGATCAGATTCACTCCATGCAGTTCGACTGAACAAAGATTAGAAGCAACAGCACAAAGTCCCTGGCTAAATATTCAGGAAGCACTGTGTGTAATGTATCAGATCAGACTTTATTATTAACACACAGAGAGTCAGAGATGAAGCTTCACATTTTCTACAGTTAATGTGTATTAATTACATGTTCAAATTTTGTACAATAGCAGCTTGTACAGTAAAAGGGGGAAATTTAATGTGCACGTGTCCTCATTCACATTAGCAGGGAATGAAGCTTTTTACGTTCTCGATATTTTAATGGGAGACGTTAAGGAGCCCAGAAAACCCGATCATTTCTTGTTCTGCAAAAGCATCTCGAGGCGTCATATCTCATCTCGTCCTGCTTTGCTGCACATGGTTGCTCATCAGTCAGAAACACATAAAAACAGCATCTTTTACAATATTCATATGTACAAATATATAATGTATACACACATACACACACGCAGACAGTTAGAAAAACAAATCAACAGTGAAAAGTGTTTCATAATAGTCGTTTGGGAGAGGCAAAGTTCAGTGAACTGTCACTCATCTTGCAACTGCTTTTAATGTTTGCACATTCGTGACCCAGAAGATTCTTTCTGCTTGTTGTCACCTTGTGCCGTTACGTAACTCACAATCTTTGCACAACTGACAGAAAGAAAAAAAACAAACAAAAAAAACACTCCACTAGCAGGCTCTATGATCTTACAGACTTGTTACGGACTTGTTTCCAGGATTGTTGCGCTGACGGAACGATGGGGATACAAGCAACAAGTGGTTCAACACCAGCACACACTCCAATGTTAAGGAGAGCTCCATCTAAAAATGACTTCACAGTGTAATGGCAGTTTTTAAGACAAATGTATATATAATGCACCCAACTACCATTTCTGTCAAATCTAGGAGCACTTTTTGAGTGGGAACTGTAAACAGAAATATAATTACATTTGCCCCCCCCTCCCACCCAGCTTATGGAACCGATCCACTACTCTTTGGCCTTCCAGAGAAAGAAAAGTCTACTACAGCAGCAGCCAGTTTGTTATACATCTCCGTCCCTGTTCTGACCGTTTTCAGTCTGCTAACTCTTCCACGAAAAAGAATCCCTCCCTCTGATTGGGGAATAAACTCCTTTCAGAGGGGAGGTGGTGGAAAGCCTAAACAGATTTGGTCACTACCCCACCTCTTGTCTACAGCCTTTGACCTTCCACATTTAAGATAAACAAAACAACCAAAAAAAAAAAAAAAGTCCTTTAAATTGCTTACCCTGATCATAAATACTGTCTTTGAATGCCAGCAGCAAGACCCCCCCCTCCGCTTTCCAGCGTGCATATATCTACAGGTGTGTGCAGAGAGAGGGAGGGCTAACATGACTTACTTTGGGATTTGCTCACCTTTGCAGTGTGTGTTTCTTGCATAAACAAAATGAACAGAGCGGGGGTGTGTGTTTCAGGGCATAAATGGTCTCATTTAGTCAGTAAGAGAACACCTGAATTTTTTATTTGGAGATCAAACAATGCTCTGCTCTCTCCCAGGTGACTTTATGTAAGATGTGTGTGTGTTGCTCTGAGTGTACGAATTTTGTTTTATTTCTTGCTCCTCCCTCCCAGTCGCCAATCTTCTCCGACATCGATCCACGGGGTCTTGCTCACACACTCAGGAGCCAGAAGAAGAAGAAGATGGCCACAAATAAGAAGAGGGAGTCTTGCCAGTTGTTATTGCCGTTGTTGTGGTTAGCGTTACCTTGGTGATCCCCTGCATACTGGTCTAATGGTAGAAGGAACGGATGGAAAAAGTTATTAACAATAATCATGTTAATCAAACAGATTTACTTTGAGATTCTGCTGTCTATAATTATACATTGTAAACAAGGCTCTAATGTTTATGTTTACCTGCTCTGTGAAAGGGGTCGTTGGTGTTGAAGACTGTGGTGAAAAAACCGAAGGGGAAAGCGCCAATGCCAAAAGACATGTGAAAGCCGGTGTCTCCGAAACCCTGGAACATCTGGAGACAGACAGAAAACGTACCACAAAAATGATGGGGACAAATGAGCAGAACTTTTAGAAAATCATCAGTGATCACGCACACACACACACACACACACACACACACTCACCCCGCCTCTGCTCTCGGGCTCTGTTCTCTGCCCCTGAGGCCGAGGTGGAGTTTTCAACCTGATTTATAACAGAAACAGATGGTTATATAGCTGCCGTGAAGCCAGAAGTGTACACACACACACACACAAACACAGATGACCTGGTGTACCTGGGGTCCTCTTGGCTGGAACTCCCTCTGCCGTACAGCGGGATGACTTTCTCTCTGCTGATGCCTGCTTTACACACAGGACACTGCTGTCTACTGGGCTGCGTCTCCAGCCACTGAGAGAAAATAGGGGTTGTTAATACACTTGATAAGAGCCCGATAAAAAAACCCCAACAAGACTGCCATCTTAGTTTGTATTAGGTGTGATTAGGAGAGAATGTACTCCACCTGCAGAGGTGGGAGTGGCTTAACTTATAAAGTCTGCTTTTACCAGACTCACCCCCTGTTTTTTTCCTCTGGCTGGGCAGTATTTCTCTCTCCATCATGATAATTATGATTTGTTAAGTTAAGGGGTTGCATTTTTGTACAACATTGCACACATGGTCACACAACCATTCACAGCATTTCACTACTGATATTTTATACACTCAAACCCCATTATGAGTTTGTTTTTGATTAAGTTCTGTAAATAAAGTGAATGGGAATAACTCATCCTATATTCGACTCCCTCTTTTGTTAACACTGCGAGCCAAGTTGGTAACAAGTGGGGGCTCGTCCGGGATCCGGGACTTAAGGCAAAACAACTTCAAAGCTCAACATTTAAAAAAAAAAAAAAATGTTATACCTACAGTAGACACCAAACTAAAACTGTCCATTTATTTTTAAGTTTAACCCACTGAAGCTGTAAGTGGACAAAACACACACACACACACACACACACACACACACACACACACACACACGCACACACGCACACACACACACACGCCAGTTTTTCCCCCTGTGAGAAAACAATTCACATATCTCATGGTATGGTACGGTTGTATTTGAAATAGACTTGCTAATTTCAATCATGAGGCATGATAATGAAAATGTAACCAAAATGAACCATTTCTAAAATTTCTTATGAGATTCTTTAAAAGGTTTTAAGTTTTATTCACCAGAAGAACCAGAAAAAAAAGCAGGTAAAAGTTAAATATGCAGTACCCAATGGTGCCTACCGATTGTACATAAATGCTTAACACAACTCATATTCAACCATGTTGAAGGTTTGAGTTTAGAGTTTTTAATTTGCTTCTTCAACACCAGATGTTATGAATGGGTGGTCGACCGAGCACCTGATAACAATCACAGGTCCATGTAAACATACAGAAAGAAAGATGTTTTCCTTAATTTTATTCCTATTTATAGCCAAAGGATGCATGAAGACAGAATGCAGTGAAAGCTCAAACACACACTGCTCATTTCTGACCAATGATGCATATCTATGATCGACATCAATATTCTGATTTCAATCTTTATGTCTGAACCACTTTAAACAGGATGTTTTCTTGCTTTTCACTGGACTCTGCCAGAGCCATGTTGCCAGATCTGGTGACAGAAATCAGTAACCCTTTCTGTGTTACTACAAGCCCTTGGAATCTCATAATACCTTGACCTTGCAACCCTTGAGATCAGGGTGTGTGACGTGAAGCAGCAGTGTTGATGTCGGACACAGTAAGATATAAGGAGCTATGCCAGTCTATGTACTACAACTGAGATCGACACCTCACAGTTTACTTCAAATACTGCTGATTTCCAATTTGACTTCTGAGGTTAAGGCGATCACAAAATGCTGTTTACATCATGACGTCTTATTCACACCGTGTTTGCAAACAGCAAGTAATCAATAGGGGCAGTGTAGGGACCAATTCGACAGGATAGGCAGCGGTACAAATGATGGAAAGTTTCAAAGACAAGAAAATGTGCTTGGTTTAATGGTCTTACATTCCACCAACAATACCGCTGCTGTCACTTTTTCTGTCTGCATGAACACTAAATTTAAAAACAAAGACATTGCTCTGCATGAAAGCAATGCAAATAGCTGTGTTTTGATTTGATGCGAGAAGAAAAAACATACATTTAGACTGATTTTACACAAATGAACATGTTTACATGCACCAGCTAATGAACAGAAGAAGTGCTCACCTGATGAAGACAAGGCCAACTGTAAAGACAAGAGAAAAACACAGATTAATATTCACAAAGGCTCCCTTACATGCCAGCTGCTTACTTAAATAATCCCAACACTCCTAGGGGAAAAATTTATGTGTTATCTGAATTACAATTCCGATTGTCTGAATTACAATATAAGATGTGTGGGGGTGGTCAGATTTTCATGTAGCACCTGTGACTCTCCCACTTTGCCAGAAAAACCTGTTTCAAAGGACGTAGCTGATTAAGGTCATTCCAGCTCCCTGTTGTCAGTATTATTTGATTCCATCTGTTGTCAACAGAGTATTTCCTGTTTGCTCACCAGGCTCACATGCTGCTGCATTGCAGGAGTGCAGGATGCAAGGTTAAGGAGACGCCCCATTACTTTGGTGGAAACGTGAAGACGGTAACACAGCTCATGACTACTAAATACACACAAAATATGCAGAAGCAAAGGTCGTTCTGTGTCAAGCCATAAGCTGTTTATATGATCTTTTGGACATTGAGCAGCATTTTCCAGACTTTAAGTTGCTACAAGCGACCATTGAGCCAGTATATCCAGAATCAGATGATGAGAAAATGGTTAATAAAAAGAAACTTGGATCCAAATGTATAGTTTAGGTCTTTCTATATGACATATTAAAAATATATGGTTCTGTATATAGTGTACACACACACACACACACACACACATATATATATATATATATATATATATATATATATATATATATATGTGTGTGTGTGTGTGTGTGTGTGTATAAAGAGAGAGAGAGAGAGAGAGAGATGGGGCTGCAAGGCTGGTGCAGATGGGCGAGGACAACCCTCATATTACTGACAATTCAACAACTTTCTGGGTCAAGCAACTGCAATCTGAGCCCCATAGATGAGCAAACTAACCAGCTCAATTCCACTAAATAGTCCAAAACCAGAAAGAGATGGCAAACTATATCAAACCAGGTCAACCAGGAGCTTCTGAAACACTTGAAGCTGCTAAAAGCCACCTTTATGTGCTTCCGGACCACAACATTTACAGCTATGTCAGTCATAAGTGGAAACTTAAAGCAAAGTCAGGAGATGGAATAAGAGCAGAGGAATCTTATTGTTTAAGGGATTATCCTGCTAAAACATGGGACCATTGGGCCTTATGGGTTTCTGAAGGAGTCCAAAATACCAACTGTGAGTATGCATAAACACCTTGCCAAACCTCATCTTGATCCTGAACCTTTCTGTTTAGGTCAGCTATTAATTTCAGTTAACGGAGGAACACAAATTACAGGCATAGCTAATGTCCGCAGGCGTGACAGATCAATCAATGACTAATTTATTCACAAGAGGAGCGCAACCTTTTCTAAAATAAACATGTTCTGCACTGAAAGGCATTAATTAGCGTACATACAACCAGCACAGTAGCATGTCATAAAGCTGAAACTGAACTTTGTAGGGAATTTTTTTACTTTAACTTACATCTATTGTTCACTAACATTCATATCTTCCACATCAAAGATTATTTCATAGATGAACTTACGGTAAGTGCCTCGGATCATCCATAGAAACAAGCAGAACTGGTTTTTGCTCATTTCTTAACTACTAAACATTCAGATGCAGTAATCCACATGGTCAAAACTAAGCTCATAAAGAAACACTTTAATGTGAAGTACGGGGGAAAAAAACTAAAAGCACAAACCAGTAAGCAAAACATAACCTTGTAGGGTTTCCAGACACACACACACACACACACACACACACACACACACACACACACACACACACACTTATCAAATAAAGCTCAGTGTGTACAGGATTTATGTAATTTCAGATTGCCACTCAGAAAGGTATTCCTGTGGACCCAAATAGCTGAACAAAGTGATTATCATCACAGCGCGTTCACTCTGGATTAAACACGTGGAACATGACCTGAATAAATGCAAAAATCTATATAAGAGGCAGTGAAGCTTGTCTGTGAAGGTACTCTCCCTTCACACTACAATAGTGTTTTTCAACCTTTTTTGAGCCAAGGCACACTCTTTTTCACTAAAAAAAAAAATAAAAAAATCACAAGGCACACCACAAACCAAAATGTTTAAAAAAAAAAAAAAGAGAGAAAAAAGACAAAAAGTCTATATTATTAAGATAAAGTCCATCTCGTCAAGGCCTCTTGAATAAGATAAACACAAGAAGAATCAATTTTATTATCTTTCACTGGGGCCTGTTTGGATGAACACAGAGCTGCTTTTTGGACCAATTAGGTGAAATTGGGTAATTTCTCAGGCAAACCTGATAATCTCTCAAGGCACACTAGTGTGCCACGGCACAGTGGTTGAAAAACACTGAACTGCAACACACCCCTTCATGTGACCCCTGTAAAATCTAATCAAATGGAGTCTTGTTTAATAACAATAAAATATCTCATTTTACAATACAGACCAAGGTCAGGTTAATTTCCCTCCTCTGATTTTAAATCAAGAATTCAGGAAAATATTTACATTAAAAGTTAGTTAAATGGACTTATCTGGCCTTCAGTAGACAGTAGAACAAGACAAGTTTCACCCTCCTTTCTTTATTTTTAACAGGATAATAAACTGCTATGAGTTTTTCTTTTTCAAAAAATAAATTAGCCTCTAAACAATTAAAAGTATTTTGGGAAAAATTACAAATCATTTAGCATGCTGCAACTTCCAGTTATTGCACAGACAGTAGCAGAGGTACTGACTGATGGACCTGCTGTATTTTCATTGATTAATCAGTTATGATAAATAAAACAAAACAAAAGGGCTGTTTAATTATTTACAACTCAAAGAAGGTATTTTGTCAAAGTTTAACCCAATAAAGACAGCAAAACACAATTATAATGAGCTCCCAGTTGAAATCCTCACATGTATAAACATTTCTTTGTCAAAAATCTGTCAGAGAAGACAGGGCCTGAAGTTATTTGTTCGAGAATCTCTATCCTGATTAAATATTGGAAAAATGTCTAATCTTATATAATATGCAAGTCCTGCATACAAACTTAAACTTGTTCCAAAAGAACATCTTAAAACATAATGGAGGTGCAGACGTCTGCAACAACTCTTATCTATTTGCAGCCACAGAGGTCTCTTCCATTCTATCCTTCATATTTATTACACCATGCACCTCATTTCAAACAGCTGGATGGAAAAGCCATTTTTATCCCTGGGCTGCTTGAGGCAGTCATTTAGTTCTATGTTAGATAATCAACTAAGAGAAGCTCCGTGTTCATACTCAGGAGAACCAGCTTCTTGCAGCTTCGGTCCAGAGTTTGCTGCTTTCATTTAGTCTAACATATTTACTAATTAATGACATTGTTCTAATCAAACAATAAGTGACAGACTATTGCAATGTAAGGCAAAAGTTGTTTTTTTTTTTTTTTTTTAAATAAAATAAGAAAAATGTGAAATTTCCAAATTCAGAACTACATCTGCTGAAGTCTGAAGAGGTTCAAACAATGGCCTAAGAAATAAAATGTTTGCAAAACTAATTATTTGATGTTTAAAAGTGGAGTTTATGACCCCAATTAATCAGATGGGTTGTAAGATTAACAATAGATTGAGAGTAAAGGGGAAAAAACAAACATAATGTATACTTATTTACAATGTGTCATGGTTTCAAGTACTTGAAAATAATCTATTGAAAATATATTTTTGTATCAGACTGATGAAGACAGTTGTGTGTGTTGGATGTTCCACTGGACAAAAATCAAGCTTGTTGTTTATTTTCGTCTCTTTCTTTAAACACAACTTTACTCCATGGCTAAACCATACTTAATGAGCTTACATCTGGTCCTGGGAGAGAAAACTGAGTTACACCAGTAGCCTGTACGGGGGACATCTCAAGCCTCCTTAAGTGGCCCCTGTGCCTACTGTAAAGCTGTCACACGCTCATTAACCTCAAAGTATTACAGAAACACTAACCGTCTCCATCACGTAAATCGTCCTTCTGGACTCTGAATAACAAACTTTATTTGCTTTTGAAAGAGTGTGCTTATGAAGAAGTTGCTAAGATTTCCTTATATAAGTCACATTTCAGTTCCACCAAAAATATGAGAAATGAAGCTCCTGTATATGATGCTTGAAAAGGCAAACCAGTGGATGTTTTAGTAACTTCTCTATTCATTTTTTGTCTTTGAGGAAATTAGGAAATACCAAATGTGCTTTAAGTAACTTTGTCCACATCAATAAACACTGACTAAATGTAATGTTTTAACACGTGTTATTCTCTAATGAACACAGTATTGATGAAAGTTGCAGCGCTGCAGCAATTTTAATTTGATGTTGCAGCAGCTGAGCTGATGCCAAAACCTGTCCAGCTTGCTAATAGTTTCATCACATTACACGAGACTTCTGAGACGAGGGCGACAATCGTAACATAGCAACCAGATTACATCAGCACATAACACAGGAGCTTTAACACATGATTGTGGCTGAAACTGTTTTTAGAGAAAAGCATTGTGGCCAAGTATCAAATGCCAGTTTGATCACGTTCCAGCATTATTTCCTAAATATGCTTTTTAAGTTTCTGAACATGGCTCTTTTAGCAAACATTAAAGACAGGAAAGTAAGAATGACTAATTCTTTGCAACTCGTGCAAAAATAAGCATTATGTGTGTTTTAAGACTGAAATACCTACTCTTATTAGTGTTAAAACAACTTAAAGGTAGGACATGTTTTGCTAATGGAAAACAAGTGTTAACCAATACAGACATTTTTGTTCACCATTAAAATTACAAGATTGTGAGCTTGCAATTGATGGACTAATCCGGACCAGGATTAAAATTTACCAATATTCAGTGTTAAACTGGGATTACAGTGAAAGACAAGGGCTACAAATACTCCTGAGCCCAGAGAAAACTTGCTGAACCTCAACTTGTTAGTTTCTAATGAAAAACAAGTGGGTTTTCGTTTTATTCTGAGTCATTACTGAAGTAACCACTGGAGCTCCAACACTGTAAGACTTCTATCTGACACAACATTCTGCATATTTAGATTTTAAATCAAATATAGTCGCCGTTTTAAAGCAATTCCTCTTGCAGATGAAAACAAATTAAACTGTTCACCTGACTTGAAACTGTCTTTCAATGTTTATTGGCAATAAAAATCTATTTATTTATCAGTTAATTAAGAAGGCATTTTATCAGGGTCCAATCTGGACCATGTAACTGGGCTGTTCTAATTTTAAACCCATAGTTTGTAGCATTATAGTTTTATGCAGCTGAAGACATTTGGTTTATGTTGCTGGGTCTGCTACAAAGGATTTCTCTACTAAGCAAATTATTTGCTAAAGTAAAGGAGATGACGACAGCCGTGCTCAAGTCCATTCACGTCTGTGTTTCCAAAACACATATGTGCCAATGCAGATTGCTATCATTTCAAACTACAAACATGCACAAAACACTTCTGGAGAGAAATTATATTCTTCGTGCAACTGTTGTGACTTTTACCTCTTCATAATGCCCTTAAGGTTGACCCCAATCCGTCCTCATTTCTTTGGCCCTAATCTCACATTAACCTCACTTTGTGAGCTAACCGTGAACACTCACAACTCATGAATGAGGTGTGCACATCACAGAGCATTTGCACATTTCAAACATGTGCAATGAAGGTCGCAAAATGTTCAAAATCAAATAAATCAACCTATTAAGTTGGATCTATCAAATACAAGCTGATTTTTGGTGAAAAGATGTACGGCTTTCCAAGTTACCAAGACCAAAACATTGATTTTACAATTACATTTACATGAAATACAATAAAGTAGAACTGATGTTTTGTTTTGAAATAGAGTTTTCTTATTTCAGCCTGACACTTTGAACAATGCTGCTTTGAATAGTTAAGCAGAAATTTATCTGAAGGTTGTCAATGATCACCAAGCTGTTTTAACATAAGTTAATGTGTTACAGAGGAAGGGAGGGGGCACTCACGGTCACTCCGTGAACTTGTACGAGCAAACGATAAAGACCACTTAATTTCTGAGCTGATCACATGTGTAAAGTTTAAATAAAGTGATCAACAAACGGTCACATAAAGGACTTTCAGTGCTGAAAATGATAAATGACCACCATAGTAATAAATAGTTAGCCATCTTGGCTGCTGTCATCTCCTTCAGACTGATTGACGGGGCGTCGTGGGGCGTGACTCCGCCGTCAACAGCAGACTGACGGTAAAGAAGGCCGCACGGACGGACAACACTCAGCTCAGGTAGGTTGAACGAAAACAAACACCTTAACGCAGCCAAACAAACTCCCTCCACCTCATTCCGTCTCGTACCAGAATAAATGGCCGCACATACTGATGACAGCGTCCCTGGCAGTGTCCAAACAAATGTTACACTCGAAGGTAGCTCCATCTCGCTCCCGTTCACTCTCCCCGCTGCTGCTGCCACCCGGACCGTCGCGGTCGTTGCTGCTCTCCCCGGAATGATATCCTCCTCTGCTGGCCGGCCCGCCGTGACTCGAGAAGCGGGAATCCGCGGCCGCCATACTGTTAACTGGAAAAGTAAATAAAGTAATGCAGCAAAACGAAACCACACAGGCCACAGACAAGCTAACACTAGCTGTTAGTCTGAACTGCTACTGCCACAGACAGAGAGAAGTGACTGACTGGCTGCACGAGGACTTCCGTTTCCGGAAAAACACAAGGCAGGGGGCGTGGCAGGTTTAATAAATAATAATAATAATAATAATAATTTTATTTCTCTCTCTCTCTCTCTCTCTCTCTCTCTATATATATATATATATATATATATATATATATTAGGGGTGGGACGATATGCTTTTGTTCCGATTCGATTCGATTCGAATTTTTTGGGGGCCGATTCGATTTAAATTGCAATTCTCACAATTCTCAGATATTGCTGATTTTTGTAGGTTAAAAAAAAAAAAATGTATAAAACTTTTTTTGCGAATCATTTTTCTTCATTTCAATGAGAAAAAAACAACGCAGTAGCCAGACCATCATTCTACTATTTTACAGTGCATTCATTTTATTTATTTGAAAAAAAAAAAAAATCGATTTTATAATTGTGAAGAAAAAAATCCTGATTTCCGATTTTTCGATTCAATTTTCCCATCTAAATATATATGTGTATATATATATATATATATATATATATATATATATATATATATATATATATATATATGTATGTATATGTATACACACACACACACACACACACACACACACACACACACACACACACAGTACCTCAAAAAGTGAGTACACCCCTGTCATTTCTCCAAATGTTTTATTATATCTGTTCATGGGACAACTCTACAGAAATGCCACTTTGATATCATGCACAGTAGTCAGTGTACAGCTTGCATAACAGTCTGAATTCACTGTCCCCTCAACTGTCTCAGTACAGTTTGGAAAGATCTTATTCTAATCCCATCTTTCCCCTGGGTTTTTGCCAAAAACCCAGATGTATAAAGTATCATAAATAATTTTTCATAGACAGTTAATGTGAAAGCAAAGGTAACCACATGTTGTTGATGTGCATATCTGTACTACACTCATCACATAAATGAAGAAATTTAAAAGTTTATGACTAAGTGAAAAAGTGACTAAGTCCTCTGGAACTAGTCTGTCTGAGCCCCTGACCAAAGGAAGCTGAAAACCTTAACGAAGTTCTAACTTTTTGAAAATGTCAGACTTAAATAATTATTGAAATACAGTAATTTCAAATAATGATGAAAACAGCAAAACAGTACAATTCAAATTAATTTAATAGGCAATTTTGATATGACCACATTTAGTTTTTACCACGACCTGAGAGGACAAACCACCTGACAGCTACACGTTTGAATCGCATGTTTAGGGTGCCGGAACTTTGGAATCGAGGCTTAGTTTCTACCCGAAGTCATTATATGTACGTATCGAAAACGTGTTGTGAACACAACTTGTCTCCATGCTGAATTTATTTTTGCTATTTGTAGATTTTTCAACTCCAGGAACGGGATATCTTTTTGTTAATTTGTTTAACTTATTTCGGTTACTTAAAGATTATTGTATTTTTCGAGGAGATACAAACAGCCTAAAATGAAAATCAAGCGACAGAAACAAGCCAAGAAAACAATTAGCTTCTACAAGTACAATTTCAACTTCAGGGAACCTTTTCAGATCCTCGTTGATGGGACTTTCTGCCAGGCAGCGTTGAAGAACAAAATTCAGATCAAAGAGCAGATCCCGAAATATCTGATGGGGGAGGTTCAGCTGTGCACCACAAAGTGAGTACTCTGTGGGTTTTATTACTGCGACTCGTAATATTTTACATTGCATTATTCACCTGTATAACCTCTACTTTCATTCTCAGTTGTGCTCTGAAAGAACTGGAGACTCTTGGAAACCAACTTTATGGAGCCAAAATCATCCTACAAAGGTTCCAGGTCAGGAGATGTCCTCATTTCAAAAACCCAGTCACTGCCTCGGAGTGTCTGCTGTCCATGCTGGAGGAGACAAACCCACATCACTACTTTGTTGCCACTCAGGTAAAGGACATGCTGCAAGCTCACTTGTACATTTTTTAAAAATAATGCATTGGCTTGCAAGGTCACTGGATATGATAGATAAAGGTAGATAGAGGGCAGAAGCAGCTGTGTAAGTTCTGATGCAAAGTTACTCAGAATAAAGTGCAAAAACATTCCTGAAGTTTCTCATGGTAAAAAAAAAAAAAAAAAAAAGTTGTACTTACCATTCCTGTAGTGAAAAGTAAAACTAATGGTCAAATGATTCCCAGTGAAGGCCTAATAAAGCATCTTTGGTGACATGGCATAGTATCCTGACTGGTTAAATAATATAATTTCACTTTGTAATAAAGCTCAATTTGGCATTTGTCTGTGCAGGACCATTCACTGACTGCAGGCCTGAAGAAGATTCCAGGCGTTCCTCTGCTCTACATCATTGTCAACACTATTGTGTTGGACAAACCCAGCCAGGAATCTCTCGATCACGTCCAGGCCGTTCAGCTGGGAGAGCTGGTGAGCCCGGCCCAACAGCAGAGCATCCGGAGCCTGAAAGAAGAGCAGGGCATCGGTAACAAGGACGGAGAGAGGCGAGGGAAGAAGAGGAAGAGGAAACAAAGCAATCCAAACCCCCTGAGCTGCCTAAAGAAGAAGAAGAAGAAGAAAGGAGTGCCAACACCACCGCTGAAGACAACAGAGTCGGGAGAAAAGAGGAAAAGAAGTCGGCACAAGAGACGAAAGATGGCGGGAGGAGGCAACACAGATGTCCCCGCTCTTACAAGTAACTAGCTTGGCAGGAAGGCAAGAGACTTCAGATTTTTCTTAATATTTGAGATGTCAAAGATGTCTGTGGTTAAAGATGTTTAATTGAAAGTTAATGATATATCTGCTCTGTGTTCTCAGTGTTACTGCCAAGATAAATAAGTGTCGTACCTGATATGTTCAGGCTGTATCGTTGTCTTACTGAGATGACGAAAGTCTACTTGGACTCAAGTTGATCTTGTCATCAAGTCACTCTTTATAATAATTAAATCTGCTTTCAAATGAAAACAATTCATTTTCTTCAGCTGTAATACAATACAGTATATTACAACAAAATAATGGACACATAAGTTATACTGTTAGAGCACAACCGTTACCAGGACACAGCTTCACTATTTAGCATCCTGTTGTATCTAAATGATTTTTCCATCTAAACAAAAAGAAAACTACTGTGTATTTTGGAATATAAGCAAGATTGGAAGAAAGGAAGTTTCTGGAAACCATACACAAGATAACATGCAAGTTTGCACTTTCCACAGGCTCAAGGTATGTTTTCTAAGTTGTTTTCTGATTCCATAGTGTTTTGTAATTATATAGTGTATTTTTACTGCAATCTGTACAAAACTTAATACTTAACTTTTTCATACTACCATGCAATGACAGTGTGTTTTTTTGGATGATCATCAATCTGTAACTTTAACATTTACTGAAACGTAAATGAACCACAACATAATAAACAAGTAATAAACATAAACAAGTTCAAGTAAATAAACAAGGCTAAAGTTAGCACACAGTGCTGTCAAGTTTTTTTTTTTTTTTTTTCTTTTCAGACTTCAGGGTTAGATTCTTCTTAAATGATGTGGAAGCGAGGTCCGGGTGTAGCTATGATGTCGCTGTAAGGCTCCTCTTGGACAAGCTCCACCGCCTGCTGCTTCTTCAGAACCAGGAAGCTGTAGAACTTGGCCGCTGCCTGTTTCCTGTTGTTGTTCCTGCACAGATCCAGCAGGCTGACTGACTGTGCACCTGTTTTGGCCATCACCCTCTGTGGCAAAGTGAGAGGCAGAATCAAGGGCAAGGATCTTGTAATACACATGTCCATGTAAAAAAAAAAAACCTTGATGTTTTACTCTTCTTCTGCATTGGCTGTGATCTGCTTTTTCCTTTTCTTGTCCCTTTTTCTTGTGAGGCTGATGACATATGTCTATGTGTGTGACAACAGATTGTAGGTCTGCATGTTCGTAAGCCAAATATAAAGTGTTCCAAGTTATTCTGTCCGAATGATTTGATCGAATTAAACATTCGAGTTTTAGTTCTTCTGTGGAAAATTTAGCATGTTGTGTCTTTTTTGTATGAATCACTGCAAGTGTTTTGCAATCCTTCAAAATACTGCACCTTCACATTAAGTTCTCTGTAAGCCTGTTAACTAGCTACTTATTACAGCCGGGTGTGTTAAAGTAGGGGAAACATCTTAAAGATAATACAGATTTAAAACCTACTTGTTATTTTCAAACTACTATGGAAAATCATTTGGAACATATAAGTGCAAATGCAAATACACTATTCACAAAAAGTTAGGGATATTCAGCTTTTGGGTGAAATTGTGAAATTGAAACATGTCCAACTGTTAAATGTTTCAATAAATTTTGCACAAGTTGCTGTTCTCTAACAAGGAGCTTAACGGCAAAAATCACAGCAGGTGTGTGATCCTTGAATTGACCAATAAATGTCCTGGTTCAATTAGAGCTGGTCTTTAAACAGTTGTCCTCATCATGCTGTTCACATTTTGACATCATGAGACCAAGACGACACCTAACAATGGAGCAACAGTCCCTTGCCATTGCGATGCTTCAAACAGGACGTTCTCAGACAGAAGTGGCCACTGAGCTTGGAGTGTCACAGAGTGTCATCAGCAGGTTGCAACAGAGATATGGAGAGACTGGAAGAGTCACAGAAAGGCCTAGAAGTGGACGTCCTTTGGCCACATCCCGTGCTGATGACCGCTACATTGTGAACACTGCCCTGAGAAACCGGATGATGAATGCCACTCAACTCCAGGCACGTTTAAGAGAGGTGAGAGGCACCCAAGTGTCACGTCAGACCATTCGAAACCGTACATCAGCGTGGTCTGCGTGCTAGACGACCTGCACGGGTACCTGACCACACCACCAGGCACAGGCATCATCATCTTGCATGGGCCAGGGAGCATTTACGCTGGACGAGGAACCAGTGGGCCTCAGTGCTGTTCTCTGATGAAAGTCGATTCACACTGAGCAGAAATGATGGCCGGCAACGATGTTGGAGACGTCAGGGAGAGCGCTATGCATCAGCCACTGTTGTCACCAGGCGAACTTTTGGTGGTGGTGGTGTTACAGTGTGGGCAGGGGTGTCCACTTGGTACAGAACCGCCCTACACTTTGTGAATGGTACAGTGACAAGCCCATACTACCTGAATAACATCATTAATCCAGTGATTGTGCCCCTACATGAACAGCACAGGCCTAATTTCATCTTCATGGATGACAATGCTCCTGCTCATCGAGGCCGCATCATCAGGGAACGGCTGTTGGAGACTGGTGTACCTCAAATGGAATGGCCTGCACTCTCTCCAGACCTGAATCCCATTGAAAACCTGTGGGATCAGCTGAGCCGTCGTGTAGAGGCTCGAAATCCTGCACCCCAGAACCTCAATGACCTGAGGGCTGCCCTTCAAGAAGAGTGGGATGCCATGCCTCAGCAGGCAATAAGTTGCCTTGTGAACAGCATGAGACGTCGTTGTCAAGCTGTAATTGATGCTCAAGGGCACATGACGAGATATTGAGACGTTCAAATTTTTTGTTGTGGTGTAACTACCATTGTTGTTACCTTTTGTGTTGAATGAATTTTTTGAGATGAGGAAATCAGTAGTGTATCCTTCTACTTAAATGTCTTACTTTTATGATATTATATCACTGTAGCATGAACATATTGCATTTTCCATAAATTTCACCTGAAAGCCAAATATCCCTAACTTTTTGTGAGTAGTGTATATAAAATGACTTTTTTTAAAGTACGAGAAAAATGCATTTTAATATTGTCAATGTTTGGTGTTTGTCTTTTCAGATTATCTATTTCTCTTGTACACCACATTCACTTGTTAAAGATATTAAATAAATGTGATGCCAACCACATTCAGAAATTTATCTACCCAGAGTGAGCACAAACTTGGCTTTTAAAAAGTTATCGTTCTCTATCCGCCACTGTTCATGGAGTACCTGTAAACCATGAAGCATCTGCTGGGTTCTCTTGTTCCACCTCCTCTCCTCCTGGTCCTGGTCTCCTCCCTGTGCTTCCTCCTCCTAATACAAAAAAATAAAAATGAAGGCTATGTACTGTGTAGGCTATGTGCTGTTGATTATCCCCAGTCATTTTTCTGGGTCTTCATTTCACCTCTTCATCCGAATCATCGTCATTCTTTTTCTTGTCTTTATCGGCAAGCAGATCCAGCTCTATCAGCTGGCTGATGTTCGTGGCGGTGGTCTCCTCTGGGGGCAAATCCACAGCAGATGGTTCAAGCTGCTGCGACGCATGAGATGCTTTGGAGCCCTGCTGCTGTTGCTGCTGTTCATCCAGCGCTCCCATCTAGAGTCAAAGAGGATTGAAATGATACAAAATAATGACAAAGATAGCACAAGAGGCCGAAACTTTCAAATCTAGGCAACTGTACTTACAGGCAGGGCTGGTTCTGTGTCCTGAGACTTGCGTTTCAGGCCTCTTTGGGCGGATGGAGGTGGCATGACTGACTCATCCAGCATTGTCCTGCTTCCCTCAACTGCTGAAGCCTGCAATGCACTGGCCTCTTCCATGATGGTCTGGTCTGGAAGGCAAGTTGACATTCATAATAAACTGTGCAACAACAATCAAGATTCATAAATTCAACCTTTAAGTGAGTATATATGATAGCCACTACTCCTTGTTGAAGGCAAACCAGTTATTCAAGCCTTCCTTGAACTGTCAGTAATGGAAACAATCTCTGTGTAACTTAAATAGTCAATAAATACCAAAATGATTATCTTCCAAATTTGACATCAAGCGTGAAGTGAGAAATCAAAATAATCACACCCATCTAGTCTCTGTTATGACTTTCTACAACAAATATAAGCCAAAAATGATATTAAATACATGCCTACCTATGATGTCGCCCTGCTGCTGGGCTGCAGTTTCCTCTCTGGGCACCTCCGGGTTCTCTAGGTCTTTGAGGAATTCATCCAGACTGTCAGCCTCTCCACCTTTCCTTCTCTTCCTCAGCTCATCTGGCACCAGCGGTGTCAGACATCTCGTAAACATCTGGAAAGAAAAAGATGTGTGTAACAGTACAGCATCAGCAGTAGTTAATGTAAATATGGCGCTATGTTACCTTTAACAACCGAGCATTCCAGAGAGGCTGAGCTGGGAGGGAGAAGAGTTTCTCCACTCCTCCGGTCTCCTTCCACATCATCAGTTTCTTGGTGGGGGGTGCCAGATCCAGGGTGGTCACAATGTCGGAGTAGTCAGAAAGCTGTGCCCGGATAGTTTTACTGTCGAGCTCTTTCACACTGTCTACAATCAGCTTCCTCTTACGCTTCGCCTTGGTTTCCTTAACTGCAAACATTGAGAGACAGACATGAAGGGAAGTGATATGAGATGCAAATAAACACGAGATGATCTTGTTTTACCGAAAACTGGTTGCAGGAAAAACAAGCAAAATTTGTACAACACAACACTAAAAAAAACAAAACACAACAGCTGCATCACCTGTGATGTCAATAGGCTCCAGGGCGAAGGTTTCTTCCTCATTGTGAGTGAGAGTGGTTTGTTCTGCCTGGTCAGTCATGGCTGGTGCCGGCTCCGTTGGGCCCGAATCAGGACTATCAGGGGCTCCCGCTAATACACAGAAACATCACACTGTCATAAAGATGCAGCAACATTGTAATTCTAGCTGTGTGTAAAAGACATGCCACATAAAAACAGGATTTGATTGGTGAGGAGTGTGTAAAACCTACCAGAGAGGGCATCAAAGTCATCCTCATCATCTCCATGGTCCTGCGGCATCATCACGCTCTCTGTAATGGCTGGAGGGTCATCAAAGATGCCGCCTCCGTCCTCGTTACTCAGCAGTTTGTCTACTGCATGAATGCAAAGGTATATTAACCTTTCGTCCAAGATAATATCATCACTTGTGTTTATATGTGTGTGTTTATATGGTGGCTCTTACCCAGCATCCCTCCCTCGTTGCTCTCCATAGGATTGTCTCCAAAGTCATCCTTGTACTGGTCGTCATACTCCAGGTGGTTGGACTTGTCGGCCATCTGGTTAGTGCCACCTTCTGCCTCCAGCAACAGGTTGGAAGCTGATGCTCCCATGATGTCCACCTCAAACGCACTTTCCTCTCGCATCATCTCCCTGTCGTCCATCCCAAAGTCAGCTGCACAACACAAGAATGTGGTTTTACAAGATGACGTATATGATGCATATATAACCATTAACTGCAGCTGGTAAAAGGTTGCAGTAGACAAAGGTTTAACGTTGCCATCCAGATCTCACAGCACCGAGCAGCGATCTTATTGAATAACCTGTAAAATATCCCAAACAAAGATTTATAAATGTGGTGTAGTACTTACCAAAATCATTGTCCTGCAGCAGGTTGAGGTTGCCCACCTCCTCCCTCATAGTGATCTCTTCTACTCTGCTCTGATTCAAGTTGAACTGCTGAGCCACGTCGATGTCACTGTACAAAATACGCAACAGTATCAACTGTTCCCGCAAACAGCAAGACACATTATCAGCTCTCTGTGAATTTGATTAATATTTTCCAGCAAATTTGTTCAGATGTAGTTCTTGTCATCTTCTTTGTTTTGTCTCTGATTATGTTCTTTGATTATTAAATTTATTTCCAGAGTGAAGATGAATTATGTGTACGTTCTTCTAAAAGAAAACATACTTAGTTATTTTATATTTGAGAATAACAGTGATGTGAACAACAATCTGATCCTTTTTTCATCAGATGTCAGTGTTTAATGTGATGTATCTCAAACAAAATATGATCTGTTTGTTGCAAATATTTGCAAAACGAGGTAAAATTAGGATTTTGTGATTGTGGTAATAAGAGCGAGTGGTTAAACAGCTGAAAAGAAGCGTTGTGGAACTATGCCGTTTGTATTTCGGGATGTCAAAGGTTCAGTCTGACTCACATCTTTGTATCATAAAGTGTTTGATGCTGGGAAATAAAAGTGAGTCAGTTTGTTGAAAGTGACTGAAAAAAAGGATATTTGTTTGTTTGGCTTAGTTTCATTCATCTTGGGTTTTCATCTTCATTTACTTCTGTTTCATGTCCTCATCTTGGTCCACTGCTAGTCTTGCTTTTGGCTTCTTCCAACCACTTCCCAGTTTCCTAAAAACCAAACCTGCTCTACGCTTGTCATCAGCTCCTTCTGTGGAAATTCTCCTGTCGCCCTTTTGATGTTGGTTCGCTGTGTGTCCCTCTGCAGCACCATTTGCTAAATTTAATTAAATGAACTATTTGCCCTTGTCTGTCTGCAGCTGGAGCTCAGTGTACTTTTAAGTCCACACCAGCACTGCAACACAACACTTTGTGACCGTTTATACATGCACCCGCTCTTAGTGGCCAAACAACTTTAAAAAGCATTTGATTAATGAGGAAATAACCTTGAACTGATTCTAAATATGTTTAGTAGATGGAAAGCTTATTAGTCTAATTGCTTATTAAAGATTATCAATATAAAGTGAAACTTGGCATCCAAATGCCTTTTATACCTCAAACCATTTTAGTGTGGTGCAAGATGCCCTCAGGTTAGAGGTTAAGCTGTCTACTCTGAAACATAAAGTTTCCATCGACACAACCTTCTAAGTTTTATTTAGTCTCTGACTGAGTTGTCTGAACATCTCAAAGATGTAAAAAAAAAAAAACATGCTAGAAAATAAGCATAACTGCTTTGTCTGCACAAGTGTTGTTTTCTGTATGATATCTGAGCACAAGACTCTTTCAGCACAATGTCAGTAAACAGAGGACTCACTCTAAGTCTGGTAGCGGCTGGTCAAAGTCGTGGAACTCCTCCGGTAGTGTGATGGCGTTGTAAGCTGCTTCTCTGTTCTCCTCTGGAAGATCTACCACACCTGAAGCAAGCACGGCATAGAAACATGAATAAGGCAAGATAGAGAAAGCACTTAAAAGAAGAAGAAGAAGAAAACTAATGTCATTTAGATTTATATGTTGCTTCGAACCCGGTCGAAAGGCCATCTTAATCTTGATGAAGGCCTCGTTACAATCTGCCAGCAGGTACTTGGCCTTCCTGTGGTAGATCCTCACCACCCCCAGTAGCAGATGCCCTGATGTTCGTAAAGCCATTTTCACCTGTAAAATGATTAAAGATGGAAATGTACATCTTTGATTAATCAGTTAAGACACTGTAAAAGGCATCTGTGGTGTGTCTGTTCTGTCAGGGCTCTTCTTTGTTATATAGTGTGAAGAGAAAAGAACTCTATTTGTTGTGTATCAAACAATATCTTTGCTACGAACTGATTACATTTAAAGTGATATATCTGTCACTAAACATCTGTATTTATGAGATATCTTCTTTAATGAAATGTAAATCATGACATTTTGTGGTAGTGAGATGCTTATCGTGAAAAACTTGAGGCTAAACCACACTTAAAAAAGATGTAAGGCCAATCATGAATGAAATCTGAACAAAACTCCCCTTCTGAGCAATACTCTTTTATAGTCACCACGTTAAAGAACGGAAAACAAACAGATAAATCACCTTGGGTGAGATGATGCTCTCTACGCTGCTCTCCAGATTGCATTCAAACACATGAGCCTTGGTCAGTTTCTTGTCCCAGTGGGCTGCCAGCCAGATTTTGGCCAGCGGCCCACGTTTGCTGAGGACAAAGTGGGCATAAAACATTGTCTCAGCGTCTTCTCAGCTCAAGGGAAAGGGGAAGGGGAGAGGTGTCAGGCCTGGAGAGGACAAACACCACAAAGAGAGAAACGTGGTAAGACTGGAAGCACAACACGGGTCAGTAAACAAAGCAGCAGCGATAAAGGACTTTTGCTGCCAGGACAGCTTTGGCAAACAGAGGACAGGAACAATTCAACAAGGTGCAAACACCTAACAAATTCTCCTCGGATTTTACAATGATCTTTAAATATGGGAATATGTGGATGCAAATCGTGCTCACAAAGCATCCTCCTGACAGAAGAATGTACACATTCAGGTCTGTAGCAGACTCTTGGTGTATGCACCCGTCCTTTTGTCTAGAGTATGAGTGACGACTCGCTACCACAGTGCTTCTCTTTTCCCCACTTTGCTTTCAGTGTCAGCAAGCTTTCATTTTGACATCAATGAGTGCATTATGTACTTCTTACAAGTCCAAAAGTGGTTCCTTGTGATGCTGTAGCTTTTAAGGTTATTCTGAAGACCCATCGGACACCCTGAGGAATGCAGATGTTACTTCTTCAGGGTGTTGGAGAGCTCATGTTAAAGACCTTCACTGTTGAGATCTTACAGAGCTGCTTATGAGTTATTATTCATTTATTATGATATTATGATCTGTACACATCATAAAGCAGGTACAGTCCACATCCTGCTTCAGGTAAAACACTCTTCTGCCATAAGACTTGTGGAATTGTGTAAATTAACACAATTTTACCTACTGACTGATCACATGTAAGTATGTGGATGGATTATAAATTTCTGTCCATTTCCACCCTCCAGAGCACATCATCTTTACTCCCCCGACTACTACGTGGTTCTAGCCACCCTTTAAAATCTTTTATTGTTTGACTCAGGTTTTTTCTGTTTCTGTTTTCCTGCCTCTTATATGAAAGCATGACAACTCATCTGAGAGAGCAGTCTGTCACCTGTTAATAGCATTAACCCTAAATAACCAAATACCCAAAGAGTTGCTGCCCAAATAGCAAAGAATGATTGGACAGAAAACGTCCCACATTCAGCTTTGAATCATGGTGTCAGTGTGCCTAAACTCAGCTCATATCAGCTCACATCAACCAGGCATGGATGGCCCCAATCTGCATTTTATGTTACTTACTGGTACATCTCTGGCCTTAGACATCTGTGCCACATCTGGCCAGACCAGAGTTGGAACTGTAACTTTTTGTCTCCTTGATGCAAAATCTGATCTGAGACTGTTTAGTATTTCTAAGTGGCGCATAAGTGGAAGATTAGAGCAATTTTTATTTTCAGTTTACACACAATGAGGTTTCAGTAATGAATGAATACATTCACTATGTTGATTTTCAAGGTAGATCCTGTTTCCGTAGAGCAGATATTTACATTTTCAGTCCTCAAGACCCACTGTCCTGCAGACTTTAGATTTAGTTTCTGTTTCAGCACAACTAATTCAATTACATTAAATAGATCTCCCCAAAAGCGAGTTATCAAGTTCTGCAGAACCCATGTTAAGACCACTTAATTTGAGTCTCTAGCTGGACATCTCTATCCTAGAGAAACAAATCACACACATCCTCTCTGTCTACGTCTTTATAACACTATAAAATGCAGGCAGCTTATGGTGGTTTGGCTGATTTCATGCTGCAAAAACGGCTGTCAGGTGTGTGAGGTACACCTGCAGCTGCACGGCACCGGCTTTTCTTCTCCTCACACATCATATCATGGTGTTATAAAGAGTCACAGCTCCATATCTAAGCGGTTTTTTTTTTATTTTTTTACCGCAATAACCGCTGGTGCTCTCCGGGTCCCAACAGGTGATGACGCAGAGCAGAAAAACTGGACAACCGTGAAGCTCGCGCGGTTTTTGTTGATACAGATGATTAGATACACACGTTTAGGATTTTCTTTCTTTTTTTTTTTTTTTGTCAAGACAGTGTAAAAGATAAACGTCTCACCGGGAAGCTGCCGTATGCTTTTCCTGTTATTTTTGTGCCGTATTGTCGCCGTTACTGGTTATTTCGCAGCCCTCCTCTTGTCTTCCGCTGAAACAAGCAATATGGCGTCCTCACTGCCTGGTTTGAAACCTCAGCAGGATGCAGTGGTGCTGATGTGGTGCTGATGTGGCTGGAGGAGGAGGAGGAGGAGCAGCAGGAGCAGGAGGAGGAGGAGGATGCTGAGCCCTGCACCTGTGCGACCTCAGTCTACCTGAGGACAGTATTTACATCCCCTCATTACCTGATTATACCCCAAAAGCAGTGTTATTTACATATGTAGTTGATGTTCACAGATACAGAAATGTTACATTTACTAAACATGCAACTTAAACAAAATATGTGCATCAAATCTATTAAACTCACATGCAGCCATCAAGATTCAGTGTGTGTGAGGTACAAGCTTTAGAAAAAAAATACCATGCTAACAATGAAATCATTTCTAAACATTGTTTTCTCTAAAATGCAAGTTTAGTATTCATGTTTGAACATTAAGGTTAAAAGTTTGAGCAACTATAGAAACTAAACATAATTTTCCTGTTCTATTGTAATGTGATAGTATGAATATAGTATATAATATTTATAGTATGATCTGTTCAGCCCTCATAAGGGTCAACTGGACTTGTAGGGTTGATGTAAATGGTAAATGGACTTGTACAGCGCTTTTCTAGTCATGTAGACCACTAAAAGTGCTTTACACTACTTGTCACATTCACCCATTCACACACACACACACTCATTCAACACATTCATACCCCGATAGGCACATCGAGGAGCAGCTTGGGGTTCAGTGTCTTTCCCTAGGACACTTCAGCATGTAGTCAGGGGAAGCCTGGAATCGATCCTCCAACTTTCCAGTTGAAGCACGACTGCTCTTCATCAGCCCCTAAGCATTAATTATATTTTTAGATATCATTCTGGATTGATACAAAACCCAATTAGAACTATTTCTGCAAACATTCCTTTTTTATTACTCTGTAAGGTGGAGGTCATGTATTTGGTGGCGCTGATTTGTGTGTCAGTAACACAACTTAAAAGGTTTTTTTTTTTTTGTTTGTTTTTTTAAATCTCAGAAATAGAATAAAGAACAAGTAATTAGAGTTTGGGGATGTTCCTCATCAATGTCTGGGTCCAGGATTTTTTAAATTTTTTTTAAAGGATTTCTATACTATGAAGAGAAAGGGACAACTTTTCCTTTTTAAGCTTCTAATTCAAAATCAACATCTGCAATCATTTGCACTCTCTAAGTGCTTCATGTTTTTTCTTTTAACTGAAAATATATTAGGGATTCCTCACATAATGAGCAAATTTTTAACTTTTATGATTTGACTCAGTGCCAATAGAATTACCCCCCACTTACACACACACACACACACACACACACACACACACACTGAGCAATGACTCTGATTATGAAGACCTGTGTGTTTTACATCTGCAAATTCTATAAATAGCCAATAAGCTGCCAGATAGATGTAGTTTGAGGAAAATATACAATTGCCTCTTCAAGGAAAAGATTAATGTAAAAATATCTTTAATTTTCTGTAACAGATGCATTCTGAAGAAGACAGTAAAAAGAACACTAATGTTTCCTGTGATGCTAAAAATGACCCTTCTTATAGTGTTTTAGAAGGGTATTACTGATACTGGTAGATATAGGGAAAATAATAAATGTGTATTTAAATAGTCATATATAGTCGAGTAAATGCATTGCTGTGTAATCCCTTTACCTCTGTTATGTGTTGTAGTGTTGCAAATTAACAGGTTTTAGTTATTTGGGAAAATAAAAAAAAAAACCCTGTTAAGGCCTGCTAATTCTGAATCCTATTCAAATTTATTAGTGATGTGACAGCATAGGGTATGTTTGGTTTGGTTCTCCCTTTTTACTTGTTGTTTTTCTTTTCAGAGTAATAGGTGGAGCTCAGCAGGCCAACAAGGAGCACCTGGCCAGTCCTCATATATATCATCAATTGCAGCCTGATGTTCCCCTCCTTTTCCCCCCTTCCTTTCTCCCTTCCTGCTTCCCTTCTTGTTTTGGTTTTGTTGGGCATGTTGCGTTGTTTAATAAAATATGCTTTACTTATGGTTGCAACTTTACCGCGTACCGCTTCTTTGTTCTGGCTTTTAAAGCTGGGTCATGACAGTGATATACTTTAAATTATAATCTATGTTTCATTATCATTTTTTACAAATGCATTTAAGGTTTCTGTGTTTTGAAACACTTAAGCTTGATATTCAGGACCAAGAATGAGCTCAACCCTCTGCTCATACCAGGTCCAGAAAATTCTTCTGATCATGTGACTGTGAGCCAGATCAGCTGACAGCAGACTGAGTTCTGCAGGCCCTCGGGCTGTGGCTGCACACTCAAAAATAGAGGCACCAGCTTGTACCTAAAAAGGTACAAATGCTTGTCGCGGGGGGTGTACTCTTTTGAGAAACATTTCTGTACCCTTCAGTTCTGGTCTATTTTTGTACCTTATCAAGTTCAACCTCACCTTATCAAGTTGTGTTTTTGATGTTTTTCCCAGCATTAGGCCTGGTCCATGCAACTTAGCAATATTATCTTATCTTTAATCTAGAAATAATCTTCAAAAACTCAACATACTGACGTTGTGGGCTACAGCAAGTGTTGTGCGTCTAAACCGGTCGTACCAATACATTTCTTTTGAGGCGACTTTTTAAAAATTAAAAATAAAAAATAAAATCATCAAATATCAGTTGTAATATGTGGTGAAGTCGTAGGGGGTGGTATACTGATTGCTGAAGAAAAGCTGGTAAAAGTCCCAGTATGCACCATACGCTGTAAACAATAGTCCCGGTGGGCAAAAGGATAGAATTTAAAAATGCCGGTAATGCGTACCGCTGCGTACCAGCCCACTTAAAGCACTGCTGCTCATAATAGTTTTTGTCACGACAAACATTTTTCAATGCTGCAGGTATCCTTATGGTTAAAATGGTACAAATTTGTACTTTATGTCACTTTGAACCCTTTTTCGTAATCTGAAGGTGTGCTTCTGGTCTCTTAAAGCCCAGTATTGTACTTTTGAGAGAACATTTCTTTAAAATGTACCTATAGGTACAGAAATGTCCCTATCTTGTACCTCTATTTTTGAGAGTGTGTGGTTCGCTTATATACATTGCCGCATGAAGAATAAGTAAACAGAAAATGTTCAAATATTGGACACCATTAATGGATATTAGTTGCTCCAAACCTCAAAGTGAGGCTGGCTCTCTGCAGCTGACTCAGGCTCAACATCAGAAACCACTTTACAAAGAAAGGGGTTTTATTCCTATTGGTAGTTTTCTTCTGACCACTGAGCTGTACCAGTGTTGTTCCTCTCTTGACTCTTCTGTTTGCCTCTCTTGTGTCAAACATACCAGCAAATGCAAATATACTGAATCTGTGGCAGAAAACAACAACTGCACAACTGTTCATAATAGTAAATTCTTTAAAAGAGACTCATTTTGCATTTATGTATATAAATCAAAACAAAATCGTGCATAATTTGTGCATTAAACAGACAACAAAAGCATTTAAAGGAAACTAAAGTGATGATGACTGCAGATAGATTAATTTACCACCAGGGGGCAGCAATGTTAACTGAAAAAGAGGATCCCAAACAGCGTCCGGGTCTCATGTCAGGATGTTTAATAACAACTTTAACCACACTAATAATTTATCTGTGTAAATTACAGAAATGATCTAAAAAATGGGCTTGAGGATTTTCAGTCCGTTCTAAATATTTGTATTTCATTAAGGACCTTTAAATTTAAAATCTCTAGCAGATTAAAAATATAGACTTAATTTTTTTTATCACAAAGATTTTCTCTCAACTGATATAAGTTCTGTCAAACAGTGTTAGTGTCAGGCAAGATCATATGTTCATTCATGTGAAAACTGAATGTTTATTATATTCAGAAAAACTACAGTGAACAGGTCATGTTTGATTAACTCTGAAATCATCTTGTTTCATTAAATGAAAATAAAAGTGAAATGATGCTGTGTGTAATGAGTTGTATATGAGAACAGATCTAATGATATTTCAAATAAATGACTTTACGGATTATTCCGTTTGCAGAAATCGGACATACTCCTATTAAAATCTAATTTTAATTTTCTGGACAATCAGTTGCTGTAAAAAAAACATGTTTTAGTGCTGTTTTTTTTTATTTTTATTATTACCATGAAATACCACATATTGAGTATTTTACTTATGAAGTCTTTTTCTACTAAAATATATATGTGACATGGGTTCTATAGCAACAATAAGAGAAACCATAATCATTTCTGCAAAATTGCAATATGAACGATTTCTCTTTTTTAAAAAATAAAAAAGTGAAACTGTATGTGCGTGTTGGTATCAGTGGCAAGGTGTGGACTTAATGTTGGACTTGGCAGCTGTAGTAACCGCAACGGTGAGGTGCAAATCATCCCACAAACCACCCCACCTGTCTCATGATTAAAAATAACAAATGTTACCAATACTTTTTGGGAACAATAGCATCCGCTGGAGTGAAGACGAGAGAAAAATGCTGCTTGTTATTAAAAAATAAAGACCCTTTTAAATCCAAGTTCAAAATATTTATTTTCTAATGCACCTATGCATGAAATCTGGACAGTTACCTAAGCTTGCTTTTAATCACTTTAATTCAATTATTTATTTTGTTACCATTTGATGCAGATTTGTACTATTATTGCTGCCTTTTACTATTTTTTAATGCTTTCTTTGCGCCATCGGTAATGCTTTTAATATTTTATGTAAAGCACTTTGTAAATTTGTGTTGTATAATGTTCTAAATGAACATTTTTAGTTATATATGTAATAATTTTGCCCTTCTGTCCATAATATATTTAGCCTGAATTATTTCCAAATAAAAGAATTCCTTTCATTTTTGCCGGATGCAGACTTAAAACTTGTTGTGATACAGTATTTAATGACATCACACCATGCATCATGTTGAGTGAAACCATTGAGGAATTGTGATATTGTTCTTTAAAAGTCTTAAATCTCATCCCAATCTTCACTTCCTACAACTTCATTGTCACATGTTTGCTCAAAATAACAATCCAAGCATCCTTATGGTTGCTGTCTGTTTCAGTGGTGTATTGGACCCTCAAGAAGTGGGTATACTCTCAATTATTCGCCCTTTTAAAAAAAAAAACCCAAAAGAAAACCCAGGAAAAAAGTAGCAGAAAAACGCTGTTTCAGAGAAAGTGACAAGTAAAACTACTCTATTTAGTTTACCTCAAAAATCCATCAGTATATTTGCTACTTGCCACATAATTTCTGCTCTTCAGTTTCAGGGAGGAAGCGTTATGGAATGACTAAATCAGTACTGGGACATAGAGTGCTGAAAGACAGGCTCATAGACATATATACATATATTTTATTATATGTTTAGGCTAAAACTAACACAGCTGATGACTAACTGGACCAGTGTAACATACTCACTTAGCTGAGCTGCTGGGTGAGGTAGATACATGTGTAGGGATGTTTGTAATTGTAAAAGCAGCATCACAGCTAGTTTAGAAGTGGTTATACTCAATGCTGACTGAAAAAGAAGTGAGTATACTCTGTATACCTGTGTATACCCTGAACTACACCACTGGTCTGTTTCATTTAAAAAAATCTTCTGAACATTAATGTTTGCTGTCCCAAGAAAACATCTTGTTGGTCCCCAGTTTAATTTATATAGTTTGTTCCTATAGTTTGCCGCCATACTGCTTTGACCTTCAAAGCTGATGGCCCAATCCCTCCAACCGCTTCTCACGCTCCACAGACCTCTACACAAATGGAGTCATAGCTCACATCTTATGAGCTTTGACAAGCCAAACTGCTCCTTCTCACTCTCCTGAATGCTCATCCATCCATCTTTGCACATTACTGTATGACTGACTTACAAACCAAAGCCATTTTTTATGGTAAAAATGTGAAGATGAACATGTCTGTCTATGCTGCTGAACATCACTACGCCTGCTTCTCACACACCGCATCCCTCCATGCTGGGACACTGCGCTGAAAAAGACCACAAACTTTCCTCAAAGCCGCACACTTGAAAGCATTGATGTGGACTCCAAATGTGCCCTCTGACTTCTCGCTGACAGACTCATAAGTTAGGCAGGGAAACCCATCGGACCCCTGTCTCATCTCTATACAGAAGTCAGGAGGGGGAAAAGAAAAAAAAAGCTGTTCACAGTTGCCAAAAAACCATCCCACAAGAACCCCAGAGGGGAGAGGACTTAACTTGGGCACAAAGGACCTGGTTATATTTCACCGTAGGATGGCCTTTGTGCCTCTGAATCAGCTAACACTGAGGCTGTGTCTGCTCCTTGCCCAACCTGTCCCGTCTTGTAAGCTGACAAGCAGGTCTTATTTAGGGAAAAGCACTGAGAAAGTCCATTGGGGGTTTGATTGAGTTTCTGTGTGCTGTACATGTAGACACACACACACACAGGTTTACACATGGGGCTTTTTTTTTTTTTTTTTTTTGTCCAAAAGAAAGCTCTATCACAGCACATTTCTCACACTAGAATTGTATGGGGGCAGGATTTGCTGGGAAGGAGAAATAGTGAAAAAAAGGGGGGGGTGTCACTAGATGGAGGGGTCTTTTCAGTTCTATTTGGAGGCAACAATAGTCTTTGTCCAAGATCTTCCACCATTCTTATTAGGGTTACCAAAAGGAGGAGGAGGAGGTGGAAGAAGGAGGAGGGAGGTGCAGGCAGAGAGTGTTTCTCCATAGTAACAATGACAAAACAAGCCAGTTTAGCACCAGGAAGGCAAAAGGGTTGACTGGAGCTACTCAGGAGACAGCACACAAACTTGTGCAGCAGACTTTTTACTCATTTAGGAAGGAAAACTGATTTGAAACAGATTTGTAAGAGAGAGCGAGAGTAAGGAGAAGTAAGGAAGGAGAAGAAACAGAAAAAGAAACAGGAAGGATTCTGACATTTTATCAGAGAAAGTTTTAAACTAGTCTGGGAGGTACGCACCTGCCCACACATTTATTCCCTCCCAGCATGGATCGAGACAGTCACAGTGAGGATACGCTGTCCACTTTGGTTCTGGAGAACATAAAGAACAAACTGATTGATGCCTTCAGAGGACCAGCAGAGTCCAGAGAAGATCCACAAGACTCAGGCTGCAGCGTCAGACCCCTCAGCATGAGCAGGAGCTTCCAGGCAAACGAAGAGCTGCGGCGGGCACAGATAGATGGAGCCATAACCTGGCTGAGGTCTGAACTGGTGAGCTCTTTTGCTGCTACTGTTTCACACGGTAACCTTTTTCCTTACCCTGCAGCAGCTGTTATTAGTTGACATGTGAAGAAATTTCAATTACTGGACCAGTTCTTGTGTCTCCATTGAAGTGTATAAATCACTGCTTCTTTTCATTGTTGCCATGCAGCTGGAAATGCGCACTCAGGACCTCCAGCTGGCTCAGACACTGCTGGGGCTCAACACAGAGATCCAAAGACTAAGGAGGGAGAGTTTTGGTGGGCTGGAGGTAGAAGAGAACGACCAGCAGTAATTAGCCCCAGCAGACTACATCTGCTCTGGGGAGAATTTAAGAGCAGTAAAGGGAAGAAGTGTGCTGTCACTGGAATCCACGTTGGACAAGGAATAACAGATGCTGCCATTAAGATTGAACACATTTGTTGTCGATAACAGTTCTCACCAATCAGTCGTGTCACTGTCAAAACAATCTAGACAAGCTGAATCAGTAGTAGTGTGGTAGAAGAAAAAGAACTGCAACTTATGCTGGCTTGTGTGTGAAATTTCTTCACCTTTTTCAAAGTTGTTTTGCACTAATGCAGACTTTTGCTTCTTTGTTGGGAAAAGAGAAAAGCTTTATGAATGTAAAGATAAAATGAAAATAATGAATAAAATGTGCAAAATGAGTCAGTGTCTTTGTGCATTTATTGAGCTGACATGCTGTAAACACTGCAGCACCTGTTTGGAAAAAGCTGCTTGATAAAATGCATATACATCTCCGAAAATGTTCCAGGGTCTTTTGTTTCTTTAAATACACACATTTTAATAACAGTTTCTATCTGCAATGCACATAAAGATGCAATAAACTTCAGGTTTTCTCCAAGATGCACTGATTTGATTCTTCGTGTTACAGCTGAAAATGTCAGACAGCATTCATTGTTTTACTTATATGAATGTTTGGTACATATTAATATTATCTACACAGTAAAAACATGATAAACTTGATGTCAGTGGTTACCTTCCAATGTTCATGTTTCATCCAGGATTTATACAATCCTCTGTCAGTTTATGTTAATTTAAAGGAGTAATTAGATGTTTTGAAAAAGGTGCAATGAGAGGGAACAATATACAGCTATCTTAGCTTAGCATATAGTACAAAAAAGAGTGAAACAGCACAAAGGCAACAAAATGTCAAAAAATACTCATTTTTCTTTTTTCTTTTAGCTGATTTGGTAAACAAAGATAAGTTTCTTTGTACAAATGAAGTACTAGTAAGACAGAATGTGTTGAGCATGGATTTCAGTGCCGATAAAAAGGAGATTTATGTCTGTTTTTTCTGTTGGATTGACAGTAAGTTATAGATTGTATATGAAAAGTTTTAACTGATAACATCAGGAAATATGATTTTTTTTTTTTATCATGAAGATGTTGCTTTTTCTTTTATTTTTCCTTTACTTTATTTTTTGACTCACTGTAGGTCTACCTGATGCAAGAAACGACTAGTATTTATTAAAAATAATGACAAACAAAAGTTCACAATGTAAAATAAAATCACTAGATGGCCGTACAAAATTCCTAAATAAAACCAAATTTAAAAAAAAAAAAAAAACTCCTAAATTTCTGTAGACTTTTTTAAACACAAAATTATTCTTATTATGTATATATATTATTATGTATATTAAACTTTCACCAAACGTAGAAACTTTTAAATTGAGGTTAAAAACATTTTTTTTTGCTTTTTTTTCTGTAATGCTTTTAATGTTTCATGTAAAGCACTTTGAATTATCTTGTACATGAAAGGTGCTATACAAATAAACTTGTCTTGTCTATATCATGTATGTCTGCAGTAACAGTAGACTCAACTTTTAAAGTCGAGGTCATCTTGTGATTGACAAGTTGCCATTAAGTAGTAGTACATAGGTTCTTGCACTCCCTCATAATACTTGGTTTTGAAGGAGTAAAATCTAAGTTACAGAAATTCAAACTGAAATCTTCCAAATGGAAATGCACTGAGACAGCGGAGAGCATTTACTGTGGCTCCATCCAATTTTTTCATACACACTGTATGTGTGTTAAATGTGTGTATACTGACATAAAGAATACAGCAGCATTTCCAAAAATCTCCAAATTAATCTGTGCTTGTTGCTTTTGTGTTTGCTTGTTGTGCAAAAGATGCAAAAACTTGACACATTGCAAAGCAAAGTTAGCTGACAGATGTTTGCAGCTTTGTCTTTTCAAGACAGCGAATAATGCGTTATTCCTCTTTTTTCAGTCCGCTCTGTGATTGTGTGGTTTAAGGAAAAAATACTTTTATATTACTTAAAAAAAACAAACAAACAACTGTTGTTATTGTTGAACATTTACTAATCTTACTCTACACAATCTTCACCGACTGACTCAGAACTTTTAATAGTTTGCTTTTTTTAAGGCACAGAGCTTCTCCTGTAGAACACCCTCTGTGGTAAAACCTCTGTATACAAGACTGGAGACATCTTTTGGCAGGAAATGTTAAAGACCATTTCCCTCGAGCTGGAGTAGAAGCTGCAGCTTCCTTGTTCGCTTTCAGAGTCCCAGTAGCTGCCTTCTTGTTCCTCCTCATCTGATTCTTCCTCCTCCTCAGACAGCTCCTGCTTGAGCTCCTGGATACCAGAGTGAAGCTCCATCAGCTGTCGGATCAAGGCTTGGTCCTGGGAACGCATCTCCATCTGTGCAGGACACATCATACAAGTGCTTTTTTAAAATTTATTTTATTTATTTATTTATTTATTTTACAAAAATGGAGGATAATAATAAATATAACAATTAAAGATAGAAAAAAACCACAAAGTTTTCCATTTTCTTGCAAAACTTCAACAAAAGCCTGACTTTTTTTTTTTTTTTTTTTTTTTTTGCTCAGTGTGAAACAGCAGCCCTGACTTCTTTCAGATGCAAATACAGTCTTCTTTATGTTTTAATGAGAAACGGTCTAATTACTGGCTTTGTTATACGAGAATTTCAGAATTCCAACATCTTCAGTGTCCAAGTTTGTCCAAAGGATTAAGGAATGTCTTGAACACAAAACCCTCTCTGCCAATCTGCATTTCTTTTCTGTGTTAATTACAGCAGCGGGCAGAGACTGGGCTGTGGCTGAAAGATGCTGGTTTTATTCCCTTTGTCAACAGTTGGAGGATTGAGAGATGAAACATGAACTTTCCTTGAGGAGGTGTGTGCCTGCTGGGCTGCACCTCATTATGTCAAACACCCGTCCCATTCAAATACTGTGCTGGACACTGTGCATGTGTGTGCAGGTTTATGAGCTTGCTGACCAAAAAGACTTAACCAAAAGGATTTGTGTAAATAACAAAGCATCCTTTGGCTCCTTTGTTTCATACAGAGTTCCTTCTGTCCTTTTCTGTAGAAAACCTGAACAAAGTCTCTTTGGGCTTAAGAAATTTGATTACTATGCATTTTTGCCCCGCATCCAAACTTAGAGGGAATCAGATGGTTGATTTTAAAGTGGAAATCTGAACATCTGTTAAAGACTCAACAAATAGTGTGTACTGATTAAGATCATGTAGCATAATCAGGAACAGGAACACAACCCTTATCATGTGTTGACTGAACATTCAGGGTTTGAGTAGAAGCATGAATGATGGTTCTTACTGGGAAGATTTAAACTTTTTCAGCTCAATTTTAATTGCTGATGAAACTCAATGTGATTAAAAAGCTATTAAACTGACCCTTGAGGTCCAGTTTTGATATCATTATGTTTGAATAATAGCCTGAGAACCTGCCTTTTTTTTTTTTTATTGAGCTCTGACTTTAAATACATCAGCTATTGTCATCATCAGTTGCATTGTCCCATTTTCAGACAAGAAAATCTCTGGTTTTACTGGCTGCTTTTGCCCAGTTCCTGCTGAGACACGTGCTTTCTTCTTCTCTGTGTGCTAAGCACACTGGGTTACCATGACAAGCTGTCTGGGTGAATGCACTAAATGCCAAGTGATATATTAGGTTGTAACAATGAGACTTACACAGTTGTTCACAAAATAAACCAACACCTAAGCCTTTTTGAGAAGGGGATAAAAAAAATACAGCTTTATAGAAAGGTTTGGGCCTCAGACACAAACATTCACATACTAAGTTTGTTCTGTTTGTTCAGCTTAATAGATAATAAAATGCTGTCAAATTTACAACAATCTGCAAAAACTGTGAGATGAACATTCTGCAAGTCAAGTATACAGTTTACAGTATTTATAGGTCAATGTTATTATTATTATTTTTTTAACCTGAAGTTGCCCACCCAGCTTTTCACAATAAAATAAAATAAAATAAAATAAAATACTGCAATGCTTTTAATTTAGATTTAAGTAAAACTACACAATCAATACTGGCCTTATTTAGCATGTTAAATCTAATATGTGTCTTCAAATTAGCAAATATTGTAAATATACTGAACATGTATCTTGTTGATCTGTATGAAGTCCTTTTACTATAATATATAATATATAAGTTCAACAAAACCCTTTTTAATCACCAGTTTTCTGCCTGGAAGATCACCACTTCACCATCTGAGCCATCTCTTTGGTTTAGCCACATCCTTTTAGCTGCTTGGTAGGTAAATGAAACAAATTTGCACACATTTAATGCAAAGCTATTTGGGCTTGTGTCCTTAAAAAAATTATATAATAATTTATAAAAGGAAATGTGGCATGTGGAGGCATACAGGGTGTTATATACAAAAACCAAACCCCACATAGTTTTTGTTTATAAAATAACTTTTTTTTTTTTTTTTTTTTTTTTTTTTACAAATAATTGTGTGAATATCAAAAATAAAATAGCTGTAATTATCTTGATCTTTAATTCTAGTGATTAAACCCTAAAGTAAATATGACAATACATTTATACGAAAGTGTGTAATGTGTTTATATTAGCATCATTAGTTAACTTTTCACCACAAACAAGACCAAACTTTAGTTCAGTTATATTACCAAATTTTAAGTGAATGTGAAGCCTTGAATCCCTCTTTGAGATCCTTCAAAGGAACACTACTAGGCAACATTTCCTTGTTGTTAGATGCTGAAAATATGCTTTGATTATCTGACTTGGAAATGTATTCTTTGATAAAATATTACTTTCTATATAATTTTTTATGCTACTTTAATGATCCTTCAATGGACTGGAGAGCTGTCCAGGGTGTCCCCTGCCTTTCACCCAAAGACAGCTGGGATAGGCTCCAGCTTCCCTGAGAGCCTTCATCGGACTAAACGGTTAGGATAATGAATGAATATTACTTTAATGCCAAATGAACAGTTCCACAGTGTTTATCTCTGAAGTCCCGGGAGTTTCTTTTCACATGTATGAGATAATATTTTGCACACATGTAACACACATGCACACATCCTGCAACAAAACAGAAAACACTGGCTTCTTCTCAGTGTCGTCAAAGTTGTGTCTTTATAATAAATAAAGACATAAATCATACGATGTTGCTCAACATGACATAAGACAGCTGTTTGAGTAAACATTTTCTTTACAATCAATGTATCAACTCATATTAGAATTCAGTGAAAGAATTTCAGGTACAGCCTCTTTAACATTCACTGCATTTCCCCTCTCTTTGTTTTGTAAAAACAGACTTTAGTCTTACCAGCTCCCTTCGCAGCCAGGCCAGTGCGCTCTCTATGTCCATTTTGGTGCCTTCCCCACCAGCTGTGCACCCCTCTCTGAGGTGGCCGTTCTGCATATGAGGGTCTCTCCATGCACTCTGTCCTGCCAGTTTACTGTCATCAAAGGTGGACGTCTTGCAGGAGAAGTCCCGCAGTCGTGTTAGAACCACTTCCATCCTACTATCCTAATAAATTCCTCAGTTCTGAGTGGGTTTTTTGTACGTTCTGAGCTATAGCACTGCTGTCAGCAGTCTTGTCTGAGCTCACTACCTCTTCTGTTATGAGATCTCTGGCAGCTCTAAGTAGTTACGAGGAAAGCACCCTCTTTTCTTCTTTAATACACTCTCCTCCCCCCCCCCCCCACCTACTCTTTGCCGTCTCCCTTTCCTTGTTGTCTCTCTGTCAGACATTATCCCCCAACTTCTTGGCAAACTGTGTGAAATGTCGTCACCGGTCTGGTGAATGTGATGGAGCAAGCATGACGTCAGTGCATTGTCCAGATGCCTGACCTGGAGTTGTTTACCTCTTTTTGGGCTTTTTATGAGACACACGCATGCACCAATGGTTACACGAGAACAGGAGGAGACTTGTGGTTGCCAGGATGACAGCAGTTGTGTATCTTTGAAAATACAAGGTTTTCAGTGAGCTCTGGTCTATTTTTCTGTAAACTGGAAGATGATCCCAGGACAAAGTATATGCATTAAGCCTGCTGTGCTCTCATGGACCTGGTGACTGGCAAGGACCTACAGAACAGTGTGAACAGCCATGTGTAACTAACTGTTGCCGTGCCATTTTCTCCTCACTCTGCAGCCCCTAGCAACCCACTGCTCATCCATTCACAAACAATTTAGAAGCAACACACAAGCTTACTTTTAGGGGTCCATTGAAGGTATGGACCAAAATAACCACAGCTGAGTATTTTTAGAGTCAAACTGACTCCATTTTTAGATGTCTTTAGAAAAACAGACGTCACTGCTAACAACAGGAGTGAAAAAACTCCAACGCTCGTTGTGTCATGTTCTGAATGTTCTTAAAAAGCCTAAAGAGCACTGATATAATAGGGTTTCTGTCACCACTAGTATTGGAAAGCAACACTTAGGCCAGTTAAAATGCCTGTCAAGCTGATAAGAGTATACAGTTGTTCTTTTGTAACTGCCTTTCAGACTAGAAAAACGCCTGGGGGCTTATTGTAGTTTTTTCTTTAATCATATACTCACATGCTGTTCGTGATTCTCAGTCATCCAATCCACTTTAATCCTAAGAATGACTGCCTAAAAAGACATCTTTTGGAAGCTAAAAGAAAAAAAAAACTACAAAAAAAAACTACAAAAAAAAAAAAAAGCACTAAGAAACATACAAATTTGTAAAACATATTTCTATACAATTCTCTTCTCTCCTGGATCTGGTCTAAGTCTGGAAATCCCTTCTGAAGAAAAAAAATGTTCTCACATAATAACTGTGTAAAAATTGAGAGAGCAGGTTTTTTGTATTTTGATAACATTCATCTTTTCATAACTATAATTATAATAAACAAAATCCAGAGGGCTGGATTTACTGGAGACACAGAACAATCACAAAGCTGCTCTCCATGTTATGAACTGATGAAATAGTGGAGGACGTACAGTCAGAGGCTTCTTCAGCTCTGCTGCAATAAACAGGAGGTAATTCCTGAGAACAGCAACAGCTTCACAAAGGCTTTAAGAAGCATTCATTTACTCTTTTCAGTTTACTGATCATGGTATGGATATTTTCATAAAATCTTCAGATTGTTTCTCAGCAAGTTGAACATTTTGACAGACGCTTTCGTCAATTCTACATACTTTAATGGATTTTTCATTAATTTTTCATCTAATCCGGAATGGTAAGCAGGACTGGACATGATTTGTAGATGACTCATTGTCGACACCGTGTGGCACATTTCGATGACATCAGTTTGGATTTGGAAACTGCCAGTGATGTCGTCTGTTTACCCTTTTTACTTTTCTTTTCTTTTTTTTCTTTTCTTTTCCCCATGTAGTTAGAACCCAAATAGGGAGCAAGATGAAAATAAGTCTATGAATTCAATTCAATTCAACTTTATTTATATAGCGTCAAATCACGGCAATGCCGTCTCAAGACGCTTTACAGACAGGAAAAGAAGAGGGAAAAGAAGAGGAAAAAAATTCATATTCTCTGATCAAGTCTTCCAGACAAATGAGAGCGGATTTTATTTAATTCCTGATGGATTCATAAATAAATAATCATGTGATCACACACGAGTAAAGAGCGCACGGCACCGCCAGCTGATTGCGCAACCGCACAGTGCCGGCTGGTCAAAGAGGTGGGCGGGGCTGGACGTGTGTTGACGCTGAAGTAAAACGGTCCTCATAGTGCCAAAATCTAATTAATCACACACAAATGTTGAGTACAAGTTAAGGTCCTCTCCTGGACACATGATGTACTTTCCCTCATCGTACATCTGCTGAAGTGGCCTATCCGGCACCCAGCTGGTGCGTTTGGGTCTCCATATTTAAAAAATAAATGTTCCGACACGTCTTCTCTTGTCGTCCCGATGCACTTCGGACGGCTTTGTATTTGCACACGGTGCAAACAGCGTCAAGTCACAAGGCTGCGGCAAATATTAAGCTGCGTGCACCCAGTTGTGGTTTAAAGCAAAGTGAGCGGCAGTCAGGACGCTATTCTAACGGAGACAACTGGACACAAGGCCACTGCAGCAAGGCACTTCTACATGAGAAGAAACACACTTTTTGTTTTAATTAATGGGATCTCAGCATAATTTCCTTATAGACTGAACCCTTGACCCTAAACACACTAACCAGTGGGAATTTTAAAAAAATTTTTTTTTAAAGTTAATATTCTTGAAGGCATCAGTCATGTTCAAAAACAAGAACCCAGAGAAATTTCACCTTGTGACAGAAAAGAAGAACACATACACCACGCCGGGAAGGTAAGGTTTTATTCATTTCATTATATATTGAATAATTTCTAGGAAACAACATAAAACTAAGACATAACATTTGTTAGAATTTTTTTTTTTTTTTTTTGCTATTCTTCTAAATCTTCATTGAATCAAAACACATCACACAATCAAACACAACAAGTTCTCATTTAGTTTCAAGGAAAGAAAAGCAATGAATGTCACAAAGGGTGAAGTAAATGAATCTGAAGTTATGCTCCCGTTCCTCTGAGAACCTACTGGTTTTTCCACACGGGACTGGTCTGATGGGATTAGCTGTGCGCAAACGTGCAGTTCATTTGCCTGATTTCGCAGATTTTACGTCTAATCAAAGGGTCTTTTCTAAAGCTGAAAGCTTCAGGGAGGTGTGCAGGGGTTAGGATGGGCTGTTCCGACTTGTTTAGGTGTGCTTAAGGCTAAATTATTACTAAAAACTATTTTAATGGAAACTACCCTCAGGGAAAAGTAAAGTAAGTTAAGTCACCAAAAACACGTTTATTATTATTATTATTATTATTATTATTATTATTATCATCGCTCAACGCCCAGAAGTTTAACGAATGAATCAGTTTTTGTGTAGAAAATTAATAACAAAGCACCAGTTTTAATACATCCAAGTCATAGTGTTGGTCAAAAACTAAATAAATGAGTGCTTTCCAAATGTCCTCTTATAAGAGGATGTAACTTTATTTGGAATTATTTGATGGGAAACTCGGAATGTGCATGTAAATGAGCACTTTAATTAATTATTTAACAAACTTAGCAAATAGCAAATTCTTTGTTAGGATGATCCTGCATTTTATGGCTTTTACTCATTATTGCTCAAACACATAAATTCATTCCAACACAAGAAAAACAGGCTTTTGAGCCACATCAAGAGATTTCAGTGTTTCTTCTTCAGTATTATTGGCTGTTCAACTTTGGACAATACTAAAATCTGGTGGTTTCCTGATGTTCACAAAGTCTTTATATGTAAACATTTAGGGCAGGCAAAGATCACCATGTATGACAGGATGCTGAATAAATTCTGCCATATGATCAAAAACTTGGTAGTGTTAATTAAAGACATACTGCATTCATTTGCACTGTGGTATTTGAGGTTTAAGGTCAGTTTAAACCATCCTGGTTCTCAGGGTCTCCTGGTCTACATGTTTAGAGGTAATCCTGAATGGCTCATCGACAAACTTGCAAAGAACTTGATGAGGCAGAATCAGGTGTGTTGGGGTAGGAACACAACTAAAACATGCAGGGAAGTTGGTCCTGAGCATCTGGATTAACAAACATTAGTCTAAATATTAGTCAAAATTAGATTCTGTTGTTGGGGTGGCATCTGTGGGGCCCCTCGGTGCATCTCTCTGGCCCTAATCCTGAGTGATGCACTTTGACATGTAAAGTTTTAGTTTTAAAACAGCTGCCACAGTTAGTAGCAGATTCCTAAAGAGTTGTAAAAAGATCAAGTATTGATATAATAGAATTGTCACTTTTCTGTCACCCTCATGTCTGCACCAGTTTCATTACAGTTCAAACTATTCAGTTATGGCAGGGTTGCCAGGTCTGGTCCTGGAGAACAGAACTTTTAGTTAGTTTTTTTTTTAACATTTTTTTAAAAAGACATTTGATATCAAACTCTATCAGTAAAAATGTTACAGCACACAAATACAGACAAAACAGACAATAAAAGCTAAAGGAGGAAAATGCCCAACAGAGCTCAAACATTTGGTCACACACATTTCCACCATCAGTAGAGCTTTTTCCCGCTTGAGTTCAGCTTGGTGTTTAATGACTAAGGGAGCTGAATGTATTTTGGGTGCAGGGGAATGATAGTATCCAACACAGATGGCATTATCCAGCTCAGCGCTTTTTGAGGAATGTTGGATTTGTCTCCCCTCTCACTCTAGAAAGTACTGGTGGCCAAAAATCCCACTTGGATTTTTGCAGGAATAGCTTCTCTGCTGTTAGTAGTCCATTTCTCTGCAATGCAGGTCCCAACCACAGTATAAATCTACCAGGCTCTGTTTGGGGATGTGTTGTCTGCTCAGAAGCCAATCTTTGTTCTCACCAAGGAGATCGATGTGTTGTCAAAAGGTGCACGCACTACAGAGTACACAGTTTGCAAAATTTTTAAAAATTATATCGGAAATCCCTGATCTTCTATTTAAAAAAAAAAAAAAAAATTGATTAATTATGCTACCTCTCTACTTCTAACTAAACAGAATTAAGATTTTATGATCAGTTTGTGAAGATATAAATGATTGTGGATGTTGAAGATGCAAACTGTATCACCAGCGAAGCTTTCTATTTTCCTGTTCTGCAGCGGTTTTATGAGTGCCACGTTCACAGCTGGGCTTATATTCACGGAAATTCATAAATATGAGTTTTACCAACTTGGTAGATTCCAGATATTGCATAGGATATTGCACTTGTCACGCATGCACATCGAAGTGCAAATGAGGCCCCAGTTTCTGAAAATGCTGTTTTCATTTTGTTTTTTTTTGGGTTTTTTTTAACACAAGAGAATGGGCTAACAAATTAAACAAATTTAACATCTTTTTAGAAGTGTAAGTCAGTTTTGCCAGCTTGCAGAAGTTGATCCCATCTTTGTGATAAATATAACAGTATTCAAAGTAACATAAATATGAGCCAGTCTAGTTAGCTAGTCAGCTAGTTAGTGTTAGCATGGCAGACCCAGTCTGTTTTTTAGCATTTTAGGAGATTTATTTATATACAGTCATGGTTATACATGGTTGGAGGCCATGTTTATCACTGATACTTTTTATACTATGTATTTCTATCCTGTTTTAGTTACTAATTTCCCAAAACAAAAGTTTTAGAATTTGTGGAGGAAAAACATTTAGCACAATAACTGTAAGATATTGCATGCTGCAGTGCATGTCAATGATTTTTAAAGAAATTGATCTTTTTTTTTTTGTTTTCTCTCTCTCTGTCTCCACTGCTTCCATTCTCCTTAAAAGATCTGTTCCAAATGCTTAGTAAAAGTGCCATTATCAAATATTTGAGTATATTATGAAATGAAATTAAGAGAGCACGACTTGGCTGTTTGCATATTAGTGTACCACTAGATGAGAGTAAATCTTACACACTGGGGCTTTTAGTAATTATTTAAAGATATTCCTTACTATTAAATATTGGCTCCTTTACTCTTCCATCTTTCCCTAGATTTGACTGAACAGTCAAAACACCAAAACAACAAAAATGGCAATAACTAGAAGAAATGCAAGAGTGATTTCTCTATCCTACCAAGATGGCGTACATCTTGTTCTGTACAACACACTCTGAAGTAGCCTACCTACAATCTTTGCATCTGGGTCCAATTTAAATTACACTAAAAGCAGATGGCAAAATTGTCTCCTTGAAGCGGGGCTAGAAAATTCAGGTCATAATATAAATTAATACAGTGCTGCAGGCAAAACCATAGGCAAGTAAGGCAAGGCAAATATATTTATATAGTACTTTTCATACATAAGTCAATCCAAAGCTTGATCAAAAGAAACAGACAAGGGTACAGGATGTTTGCACAACCACACGCAACTTCAGATAAGCAGGTGTTTGATATTTTAATAACTGTTGGCATCATTCTTAATACAGGTTCTGTTGTCAACTCAGGTTAACATAGAAACCTGTTCAACTTCTTTCATAATATGTACTGGGGTTTAATTGTATATATGTGTTGCAGCAATGTTAAACACCTGGAGCTTAAAGATGGCCGAGCATAGCTTATTATAAACCATTAGTGTCGATAATAATGTGTTTATTAATTTCAGATATAAGACAACCTAAGCAATTTCTTTCTTCCATTATTTGAAATGTATGACTTAAAATTTTTACATTTGATTTTATTCAAGAAAAATAAAAGCATCTGTAGACCAGTGATTATATTTCTGGATTGTTGTGCAGACTGTAGATAGTTTTTACAAATTAGCTTTGGTACCCATAGGTGTGGCATTTAAGAAATAACAAGAAAGCAAAGAAAAAAAAGTGCAGAAAAATATATGTATGTGAGATTTTAATTTGTTTGGAAGTTGTCCTATATGTTTGTGTTCATATTCCTCCAAAACTCAAATGGAAAAAAAACAACTTTTTAGACTGTGACATTTTTGACAAAACATGTGGATGCAATAAAGTAAACAATGCTAATTTAATGTAATTGGTTTGTTAAAATGCCACACTGTATTGTTTGTTTCTCTGAAGCTGCCATTTGTTGTATGCTGAAACTCTTCATTCTCACTTGAAGGATGTTTTTTTTTTTTTTTTTCTCTTACTGTAGTCTCATCCGCTAAAAGTCATGCTATAGCAAATTTCTAATGCTCGAAACCAAATTAAAACGTATAATCCAGTGCAGGATCAAATAAAGCATAAAGATGGCTCTTCCATTCTAATGTACAGTAGAACATTACTTATTCTAAGTAATGTTTGTAGGCTATCTACACTAAAGTAGATACATGCTTAAGTTGTGATTAACTAGCCACTATGTCTGTCTTTTATAAATCAGGAAAAAAAATTAGCTGGAGCTGCTAGTCGGGGGCTCAACTCGGGACGTTGTGGGTCGGTGGAAGGAATACTTCGAAGACCTCCTCAATCCTACCAACACGTCTTCCGATGAGGAGGCAGAGCTGGTGGACTCAGGGGTGGACTCTCCTATCTCTGGGGCTGAAGTCGCTGAGGTGGTCAAAAAGCTCCTTGGCGGCAAGGCCCCGGGGGTGGATGAGATCCGCCCGGAGTTCCTTAAAGCTCTGGATGCTGGGGGGCTGTCCTGGCTGACATGCCTCTGCAGCATCGTGTGGACATCGGGGGCGGTACTGCTGGATTGGCAGACTGGGGTGGTGGTCCCCCTTTTTAAAAAGGGGGACCGGAGGGTGTGTTCCAGTTACAGGGGAATCACACTCCTCAGCCTCCCTGGTAAGGTCTATTCAGGGGTCCTGGAGAGGAGGGTCCGCCGGATTGTCAAATCCCGGATTGAGGAGGAGCAGTGTGGTTTTCGTCCTGGTCGCGGAACAGTGGACCAGCTCTATATCCTCTTTGGGGTCCTGGAGGGGGCATGGGAGTTTGCCCGACCAGTCTACATGTGCTTTGTGGACCTGGAGAAGGCATTTGACCGTGTCCCTCGGGGGCTCCTGTGGGGGGTACTCCGGGAGTATGGGGTACCGGACCCCCTTGTATGAGCTGTACGACAGGTGTCAGAGCTTGGTCCGCATTGCCGGTAGTAAGTCGGATTCGTTTCCGGTGAGGGTTGGACTCCGCCAAGGCTGCCCTTTATCACCGCTTTCTGTTCATAACTTATATGGACAGAATTTCTAGGCGCAGCCGAGGTGTTGAGGGGATCCGGCTCGGTGGCCTCAGGATTGAGTCCCTGCTTTTTGCATTTGACGTGGTCCTGTTGGCTTCATCTAGTCGGGATCTCCAGCTCTTGCTTGAGCGATTCGCGGCCGAGTGTGAAGCGGCTGGGATGAGAATCAGCACCTCCAAATCTGAGACCATGGTCCTCAGCCGGAATAGGGTGGATTGCCCTCTCCGGGTCGGGAGTCAGGTCCTGCCTCAAATGGAGGAGTTTAAATATCTCGGGGTCTTGTTCACGAGTGAGGGAAGGATGGAGCGCGAGATCAACAGATGGATCGGTGCGGCGTCTGCAGTAATGCGGACTCTGCGCCGGTCTGTCGTGGTGAAGAAGTAGCTGAGCCAGAAGGCGAAGCTCTCGATTTACCAGTCGATCTACGTTCCTACCCTCACCTATGGTCATGAGCTGTGGGTCGTGACCGAAAGAACGAGATCTCGTATACAGGCGGCTGAAATGGGTTTCCTCCACAGGGTGGCCGGGCTCACCCTTAGAGATAGGGTGAGGAGCTCTGTCATCCTGGAGGGGCTCAGAGTAGAGCCACTGCTCCTCCGCATTGAGAGGAACCAGTTGAGGTGGCTCGGGCATCTGGTCAGGATGCCTCCTGGACGCCTCCCTGGTGAGGTGTTCCAGGCACGTCCCTCTGGGAGGAGACCCCAGGGAAGACCCAGGACACGCTGGAGGGATTACATCTCTCGGCTGGCCTGGGAACGCTTCGGGATCCCCCCCGCAGAGTTGGCAAATGTGGCTGGGTAGAGGGAAGTCTGGGCTTCCCTGCTTAGGCTGCTGCCCCCACGACCCGACCCCGGATAAGCGGCTGAAGATGAAGATGAAAATGAAAAAAATTACCCGTGTGACCATATATAAACAACGGTAAACTAAGAGGCAATTTTGTTTTTTAGTTTTCTTTCAAAAACAGAAATGTTCAAGTCCGGTCCTATCCTGCAACTTTTTAGATGCTGTAGGAGCCATAATAGTATGTGTGGATATTCATGAGGTGGCACAAGACTCTCAGCATCAGCATCGGCGTAGTGGGCGTGTTAGTGGGTGTGTGTATGTGTGTGTCAAAATGTTTGAAAGGTACCAACTCACCGGTGTTTAGATGAATGGATGAGGAGGTGGGGTGAGCCGGAGGTAGTCCATTTTTTGTTGACCGCGTATCGCATCACACATACTGGAGGAGTCTGTATAATCAGTGTAACGTTTATTCATGTGTAGGAAATAATTATGGAACTTAATGGAAAGAATAAATGTGTCGCTAATACAGAAGTATTGGAATTCATTGGAACGCGCGCGGACAAAGAGCCCCGAGTTTAGCCCACAGCGGCCCTCATATAATTGATCTTTGCCGCAACAGACGCTTCTATTCTCCAACACACTTGGAATAAAAGAATGGCTCATTACCAGGCCTCTGCAT